>NW_028274810.1:34063064-34193064 GCF_037043125.1 Eumetopias jubatus | reverse complement strand
TCAGCTCTAACCATTGCCTGTCTGCAACTGCATGAGAGGCTCCAAGTCCAGCCAAACCATTCCCCCATTCCTAGCCCACAGAAACCATAAGAGCTAACAGCATGCTGTTGATGTTTGAAGCCACTAAGTTTTGGGGGTGATTCTTTATGCAGTAATAGTAACCAGAATCAGGAAGAAAGAATTACTTAGGAAAGAGTTTCTAGCAGACCCAGAACCCAAACAAATAGAACTGTTTCAGACTTTTTCATAGATTGCTGTTAAATGACTATGGGGCCGGGGGCGGGGAGGGGCAGCAAAATGTGGAACTGGCAACTGGACTGGGTACCTGAGTTGTCTCCTATCCTGCCCCTGGTGAGTAGCAAGGTCTTGGGTAAGTCATTTTGTCTCTCTGGGTTATCATTCTACCACCAAGTGAATGAATTGGACTGTACAGATACTGAAGGTTTCTTCCAGCTTTAAAGATTTTGTGGTCCTCAGCTCTGTGCTTCTATCTATAAAGAATCATAATATCTATGCCTGAGGTATCTTGTCAGGGCAGTGACCGTGACCTTCTCTCTTAGTGGTGTTGTCAGGAGGATCTTAGAGTTTCTGCAAGAAACTGATGCTACAAAGCACTAACGGGAATATATTTGTAAAGTCCCTCACCTGCTCTCTTAGTCCTCCAACTTTCCCCCTGAAATCTTTTCATTCACTCATCAGTTCATTCATTCAACACATATTTGCTGAGCACCTGCTACTGTCAAACCCTTTTCTAGGCACTGGAGAAACAGCTGAGAATGACATAGAAAGAGTCCTGTTCTTGAGGAGCTGACGTTTGAGTTGGGGAGGCATTGCAAACAACTTGGTAGAGAAGGAACAAGATAATTTTAGATAGCAGAACTTTCTCTAAAGACAATAGAGCTTATTTGAGGGTGTTCCTTTGGTTAGTAGTCAGGGAAGGATTCTCTGACAAGGTGACTTGTACTGAAACCTGAGCCATATGCAGAGTTGATAGAGTATTCCAGGCAGAGGCCACAGCCAGAGCAAAGGCCCTGCGGCTGGAACAACATGGGTGTGCTTTGGGGAGGAGGAAGGTCATTGCAGTTGGAACAGAGTCAACAAGGGAGAGCGTGTATGGGAGTAGGTGGGAGGGGTAGGCCAGGGGTAGATTTAGTAGGGCTTTGTAGACAGTGAGACATTTCAACTTTCCTCCAGCTGCAAATTAGAGAGTTTTTAGGAGTGGAATGATGTGATCTGATTTACGTTTTTAAAAGATCATCAGTGTCGCTCATCCATCTGATGTGGGTTTTTCGTTTGTTTGTTTGTTTGTTTGTTTGTTTGTTTGTTTTGGAAGAGGGTTTCAGGGCACACTGACCACTCCGGCTGCCACCCGAGGTCAGGCCGCTGAGCTGCACAGGGAGGAGTGTGGGCCTGGAATAGGATGCAACAGCTAAGCACGAACAGCAGAAGGCGTGGGAAACAGGAGGGTGACAGGGAAGTGGAGTTTGTGTTTCAGGACCTACAGCACTGAGTGGGACGGAGCATAGGGCATGAGGGTGGGAGAAATGGGACCAAAGGGAAGGTGGGGGCCAGGTCACACAACAGCCTGGTCGGCCAAGCTGTGGAGATTGGGCTGAGTCCTAAGGGCAGTGAGTTTCTGATGACACAGTCAGACTTCTGCTTTAGCTGCTGTGTGGATGGTGATTGAAGAGGGCAGGGCCGGCAGCAGAAGGACGAGCGAGCAGTGTGGCCGTAGCTGGGAAAGAGACGGTGGGGACCTAGAGCAGGGCAGTGGGAATGGAGAAACTTACCTGGGTCTGAGGGCGGCTGAGGTTATGAGCAGTCGGGTTTGGAGATGAACTGTTGTTACATCGGGGAGCTAAGTGTGGGGTCCGGAAGCGGGCAGGGGGACTGGGTGGATGGAGCGCAGAGTTCTCTGGCCTTCGTGCTGTGGACCAGGGATGAGGAGGGGCTTCATCGGCCCAAAGTGAAGCAATCTCTTTTGGTCTGTCAGGCTGCAACTGGTGTTACGGGACACTGAGCCTGAGCGGGGAGACGCGTTAAGAAAGGAGGGGCCTTTTCTCAAAGGGGGTGACAATGAGCAAGATTTTCCCAACAGTTGTGCTTGATGTGCAAGAATGGACAGTTAGATCTACCTGGCCCCTGGTATTTTCCACCTGCTAAATCCAGTTCTCATCCAAGAATCTTCATTAGAGTCTTCATCTAACAGCAGCACAGAAAACTGAGATTCTTACTTCTGTTGTCTTCAAAACTTCAGGCCAGCCGTCGCCAAGCGCCAGTCCGTGCCACGCTTTGGAGAGACAAAGAGGAGCCCGAAGCGGGAGAGAAAAATCTCTCCCGAAAATCACAGTGCTTGGTGTATAATCCGCCCACCTCCTTCCTCCCTCCATCTCCTGCCCCCCCACCAGGTTCTTGTTGCTCTTTTTCTTAATAGTTTTTGAAAAGTTAACAGAGTGAAAAAGACAAGGTTTAGGCACACATTATAAAGAAAGCATATAGATATATATCTTGCAGTTTCAACAGCTTGGGTTCGTATCAATTTTCTTCAAGTCAGGGAAACTGGAAAAAAAAACAAAAAACACAACAAAAAACAGAGAGGCATTTTCCACGGCAGTCTTCTGCCCTGTTTTGAGAAATGCGTCTCTCACCCAGGAGTTAAGAGCCACGGCTACTAACTTAGTGTAATATTAATGAACCTATCTGGTGGAGCTTTTTGGCATTTATTGCTGATGGTCTCTATCTTTTTCGATGCCTGGCCAGCAAACGTAGAAACTTCTTTAGACAAGACTTTTTTTCAGCCTCTGTTTAAGTTATAACCTATCAGTCCAGGGTAGGGTTATATAAACTTTTCCAGCTCTATCACCACCCAGTAGCTGTATGTTGTCTTGGGTAGTGTTACTTCACCTTTCTGAGCCTCAGTTTCCTTGTCTGTCAAATGGGGATTATCATGGTGTCTAGCCTGGAAGGCAGTAAGTATTTAATGGTGAAGCATATGGATTCTGGAGCCAGACTATCTGGCTTTCTCCCCTAACGCTGCCATGTACTCTGTGGCCTTGGGGAAGCTACTTTACCCCCCAAGCCTCAGTTTCCTCATCCGTGAAGTGGGAATAACGATGGTGCCTTCCTCATTGGGTTGTTATGAAGGTTGTAAAGCATTTATAATCCACTTGTATGGAGGGGCCCGCCCGAGAAGGGGGCCCCTAGGGAAGCACTACATGCTTTGCAAGTCCGAGTTTTGTATTTGCTAAATAAATCAAAAGGAATTTTTAGAAGCTAGAGTGAGCAAATGTCTATGAAGCCACGTGGCTAGTACGCAGAAAGTGATTGAGATTTGCAACCCGATCCCCACGCTCCTGCCCCCACCTCTGGCCTATCTCAGGACGGGGCATATGGTCAATGCCAGGTGTGTAGTTACTGGTGACAGCTTCCTCAGCTCTAAGAAATACGTGTCACTCTCTGGCCTTCAAGATTTATATTCTTTCTTTGCAAGTGGAAGCTGGTACTGATTTCAGAGCCTTCTGAGGGGAGATGTGATTTTCTTTATTTACTAACATTTACGTGGACTGGTGGCTGGGACACCCAAAATATGTCATGAATCAGGCAGAGGATAACAAGCTCTGCAGTACTGTACAGATTACTCACTAATTTGACATTTGGGGATTTTTGTGAAATGGTAGGGTACATTTGACAAGATGCAAATTGCTGTATCCAGAAAGTACATTTGACTCTGAGGATGGGTGGCACTCTCCCCTAATGGGGTTACATTCGTTCCTAGCACCAGCTGGTGCATCCTGACAAGGTGGCTTGTTTTCTTTTTCCCTCCTAAAGAAGCAAGGTTGGGAATTGTGCTCCAAAACCGCCATAGCTAAGATTCATTGAGCACCTACTATGTGTCAGGTGTCTTGACATCTTTTGTCACATTTAATCTTCACGGTAATCCTATACAGGATATATCATTAGTACCTGTATTTTTCAGTAAGGAGAATGGAATTCAGAGAGAGGGTAAGCCACTTGCTTAAGGCCACCCAGCTCTGAAGTTCCTAAGCTGGAATGTGGGCGAGGGGCTACCCATCCCTAGAGTCTGGATTCCAATCCAGCAGGCCCTCACAGCATCAGAGCATCACTGGATTCTGACCTGGTTCCCCTACAGTTAGGGGCCAATACTAAGTCCTTAGTATTAAAAAACTGGGCAGCACCCGTGGCCATGAGACTTTGTTCTATACCGTTTTATAAGGAGGCCCGAATGAGTTGGTAATCTAGAGCTTTGAAGAGCTTTCTCTTATCACAATATTGTTTTCAAAGTCAAACAAGGAAGACTGTGTTAAGGGAATGAGATCTGCCCTCCCAGTCCCCCATCCCTGAGGCATGGTTATCGCCCTCACATTATTTTTGGCACCGTACCATACTACTGAGACTTACCATCCCCTGTCAGGCCGATTTTCTCCCTGCTTCCTATTGGCTCTGGGAGAACAAAGCGAGCATGTGTGTGGGATCCGGTGTGAGCAATATAAAATGCCCAGGAAATAGGAATAGAACCCTTGGGGAAAACTTGACTTCTGGGGGATCAGTCTTGGGAAAGCCCAGTTGTACGGAGGGGCTGTTATAAGAAGAGTGTCCCCAGAGAGGCACCACACCTATCAAAAGAGCAAATAAATGCCTCCTGGCTCCAAAGGCCACTCCAAAGCTACTCTCTTCAGTTACCATTTTAAATGCGAGACAAAAATATATTTCCTAGGAGGTAAGAAACTTCTAGAATTTGTTCTAGAATTTGTTCTAGAATTTGCCATATCTTTGCTTATCACTCTTTGTGGGTACGTTGGGCCTGCCCAAATCAACAGATGTCTCAAGACAGAGACTGTATACTCTATCTTGTTCTTCCCAGACTGCTTTATAGTGTTGTGTACATGGTTCCTGCTCAAGAAATGCTTGCTGAAATGACAATAATTCTTGGAACAAAATCCATCCTGTGAATTTTCATACCTAATACTTTAAGTATTGGTAGTGACTAAGTTCTTTTTTTCTCTACTCGAGACTACTTAGAACATCTTTTTAAAAGATGCTGTAAAAACCAGCAATATATATGGATATGTTTCAAATATCTGGAGCAAAAGGCTGAAACAGAGTTTCCCTACCTTTTTGACTATGAAAACCCTTTTTTAATCTTCAAAAACCTTCATGGACCCCTCTCTATGATCATGGTTGTACTTTTTAATATCTATTAATTGGGGAAAAAAAACACTGGCAAAAGGCTTTTATGGTAATTTTTAAAATTCACGTCAATGACATCTATTGACTGTAAAGAAAAGAGTCGTACAGTTTGTGGCCCAGTGTTTAACCTGCCTTCTGGCAGTGCTTGGTGTTTGCAGAGGTGAAGGCTACACCTCCCACCTCCATGAGCTGAGAGGTGCGGCGGGGGTGTGTGTGGGGGGACTGGCTTGGCGATCGGTGGGCCAAGGATTTGGAGGTATTTGGCTTCCATGAGTTTGTCTTCCTCCACTTCCTTTTCTATACAGTTGAAAGCTACGGCAATGTTAGCAGTTGCAACTCAATTAGGAGCGCTAATTCCAAATGCAAACTGGTGAATGGATGGTTTATTCTTCTGGGACTTAATTACTCTAGAAGTGGTCCAAGTAAAACTGGCCCCACTTAAAGCCTCATTGTACACTGTCCAAATGGTCTTCTAAATGTCACTGTCAGAGGCAAGGAGACAGCACGGACTAGTGAATCAACCACCTCCCTGCTCATGTGGAGGCCTCCATTAAGACTGAGTCTGTTTCTAATTGGCTGGTCCAGCCCATGCAGCCCTCCCGAGCACTCCAAACTCATCTGTAAAATGGGGAGATGGCATGAGGTGACCTCCAAAATGCCTCCCAGGTTTTGTCTTGTACAGATCCCCAGTCATAGCATCGAAGCACCCAAGCCGTCTTGCCAAGCACCGGGTGCCACCCAGCTTCTCCTCCTGCCTCGCCCACTCCCCGCACAGCCTAGCTCCTGGAAGGCTGTGCTCCGAATATTGCTCTGGGTCTCTCTAGAGGGGCGGCTTTCATTTTTGATGTCCTATTATTAACCTTTTTCCAAGCTCTGTTTTCCAAGTTTAGGTCGGCTCATCAGAGTTGAACATGGACTGTTTGGATTTTTGCCCAAGCTGTTCTCCGAGCCTGATAGCACATTCATTACTCCCTACCCATGGTTTCTGCTAAATGACCTCGTTAGTGCTCTAATTACATGTTGCTCTTCGGCAAGCTGGGGGTGGGGGGTGGATGAGTTAAGGAAGGCTGAGGACTGAGATGAAGTACGTTGTAAACACACTGAATGCCGCCTACCTTCCCCTGGCCTGATTACCCGTGGGGAGCTGGAAGGGAAGCTTTACGCTTTCTTCTCCTCTTCTTTTGTCATTACACAGTAAAGATAATCATAAAGCATACCAAATGTGCCGGTGGTAGTTGTGAATGCACGAATTTGGAATCTGGATGGTAATATTTTTACAACTCAGTGTATGTGGGACCAGAGAATAAAAACCAAGCCAACAAACCAAAAGCAAAAACAAAACAAAACAAAAAACTGGCAGGGGGCGAGGGGAAGAAATGAAAACAAAAGTAGTTTGAGCACCTAGCTTGTGCTCATGTAAGTTTTTGTTCATCCTACCAACAACCTTATGGGCTGGTTATTGGTGCTTGATTTACTAATGAAGAAGCAGATTCAGGGAGGCTTAAGTATTTTCCAAGGGCACAGAGCAAGTTTATGGCAGAGTTAGGAATTGAATACAGGTGTGTCTGACTCCATAGCCCAATATCCTATGCTACCTCTCGATCAATTCATGCGTTCACTCATTCATTCATTTATTCAACAGACCTACTGTGACTTCTGTGACAAGGTAGAATCACATAATTTAAGAGTTTCTGTATTACTATTTTGAACTTAATTCTCCAGTTTCCTCAGATGAATCTAAACTCAGTGGTGTCTTCTCTAATAATTTTCTCTGTCCTCAGGATTCTTCCACCTTGGGGGCCAGATCACAGATCTGAGATTCAGGACCCTGGAGGTCTATTTAAAGGTTATTCTGAGCAAACTTGTATATTTCAGTTAAGGAAACGGAGGCTCAACAGCTTGTTGAAGCGGCAAGCTTCTCACTCCAGGACATTCCAGGGAGGCCAAGAGTATAGTTGAATTTACTTCATGATATAAATTTCATCCTGATGCCCGGGTGGCTCAGTCGGTTAAGCGTCTGCCTTCGGCTCAGGTCATGATCCCAGGGTCCTGGGATGGAGCCTCGCATCGGGCTCCCTGCTCAGCGGGGAGCCTGCTTCTCCCTCTGCCTCTGCTGCTCTCCCTGCTTGTGTGCTCGATCTCTCGCTCTCTGACAAATAAATAAATACAATCTTTTAAAAAAAATTTTCATCCTTGGGAAAGGGTGATTGTGTGCCATAACCAAAGTGAAGATTTTCAAATGCTTTCTGAGACAGTGGACGTCCCGCAGTGTGTTCGCATGACGGTAAGAGCTGTACCCACCGCACCCAGAGGCTGACTAGTAAGCGACTTTAACCGAAGTTTTTTCACTACAAGATTACACAGGCCACGTTTCAGTGAAAGAGAACTCATCTTCCAAAGTGGATCTCTGAAGTGTGTAGGGTTTTCTGTGAGGCTTCCTCTTCCTTCTGGGGGGTGTTAAGGTAAATGGGTACAGTCAAATACTTTCACTCGTCCTGGTGGAATTCTGTCTGCCACATTTTTTTTTTTTTAAATGGTAAATACAGTATGTGGAGTGTTGAGAGATGTCCCCACTTAGGACAAAATAAATGATGTGATAGTAACAGGATGCAACTTTAGCCAAGTGATGAACTTTCTTAAAACCAGGGGTCTTACGCATTTGATTACTCATTAGTATTTCAACATAGAACTTGAAATTTTGCAAACCAAGCATTTAAAAATGTGTGCGTTGGTTGTTTGACAGACTGTCGAGATACTGGTTCAGGCTTAATGTATTAGTTTATTCTATAGTAATCAAGTTGTTATAACTATGAGAAAACTGGAAAAATAACCTTCACAGTCAAATCAACCATAGGAAAAAACTGAAAAAACAAAACAGGAAAACCCCACAGCTTTGAGCTGTTTGCCGAATCTATAGTATGTTTGCTGAATTGGGGGTGGGAAGCAGCAGGAAACCATTATTGCATGTGATCACAGTTTTAATGATGCCACTAGAACATAATAAACTTACAATATGTATGCCTTGAAATAAATTATAGATCCCACGGTAAAAGGCAACTCCTTAGTCCACATTTATCAATTTGGGAGAACTGCTCCCTTCCTCTGCAAATAAGTCATTAAGCTGCATGTTTCACTGCAGAATAACTTTTGGAAGAATTATTCAAACCTTCTAAAGTAATTCCCTTGTATTCCTCTTCTATTTTTAATAACGAAAAACGTACACAGGAGAAGCAAACCCACCTCTAAAATTTTTGAATGACTGGACAAAGCAGTGTTAAAAATTCAACAGCACTAATTACTAGCTGAGCAGTATAAAAACCTCTGAATAAATGTCAGCCTAGGAGATAAGCTCTTATCTTAATCTAATGACTCCACAGACTTAATTTGTCAGGCCAGCCTAGTTGATGAAAAACAGGTTTCCATTCTCTAGTGTTAGCAGGAACATCTTTCCAAATCTTTGAAGTTGGATAGTAATACCATCATTGTCATCCTGTAAAAGTCTTGTGATGAAGCCAATTTAATTCCTGTTGTCCTATTACACTAATTAAGGTTGTTGCACCCCTGTCGGACAAATGTCTAAAAGTAAAGCTGTGTATTTTTAGATTTTCTGCACTTTGAACTAATCACCCTCAACGCCCCATGTTTTGTGCTTTTTTCTTCATAGTGCTGGGACATCAGGGACCATCTATCTTCATGGTAGGGGAAGCTGAGATCTTCAGAGAAATCCATTAAGTCAAAGGAATCCATTCATTGAGAGGCACGTTATAGCAGAGTAGTTAAGAGTGGGGGTTCTGAGGCAGAAAGGCCTGGGGAAACTTTTGCTCTGTCACTTACAGGCTGTGTGACCTTGGGTAAATTTCTTAAACTTTCTCAGCCTCAGTTTAATCATCTGTAAAATGGAGGGTAATTACGGATGTCAGGAGAGTTAAATAAAGTAATGCATGCTAAGTACGGACAGTGCCTGATCCTTACACTTAGTGCAGTCCAGCTTTCATTCATTCATTCATTCATTCATTTGTTCATTCATTCATTCATTCATTCATTCAATCAACAAATACAAATTGAGTCCTAACAAGCCTATAACGCATACTAGGTGCCGTAGGACATAGGAAGACCCAAAAGGCAGGACCCTTTGCCTTTGTAGGAGTTTGTATGAACTTCTTGCTCGAGGAAGCTCAAGCCTGACATAATCAGCTGATCTTACTACACCTGGGAAGGAAATGCCACAGACGTACCGTGACTTTTCACTTAAACTCCGTGGTGAATGTTGTTGCTGGCTTTCCAGTAAAATGGGGATGTCAGTTTCCATCTCAGAGGCCTAGTGTGCAGATGACATGAGATTATGTACAGTAGGCAGCCAAATGTTGGTAGCCTCTCAGTTCCTTTCTTTCTTGTCTCCGGGATCCAGAATCACATGCACGGTATGAACAAATCTAGCGAGCTCTCTTCCATCTTGTCTCATCTCTCTCATCAGTCAGTGTGATGCCCTTCCCAGCAGCCCTCACTTCCTCTGCTCACTTCCCTCTTCACTACTGACACCGCAGCATATTGATGCTCCATGTTACTGAATGTCACTTGGAGATATTTGTTGATACTGTTTCTTTGATTTCCTCACATTAATAGTGATGATGCAGTTTCTTTCAAACTCCTGAAATTCATGCCTGTACTTAAAAAGTATGTATTGAGAGTCTTTTAGGTCCCAGGAACCCCACTAGGTATCGGGGACACCAAAATATGTGGGATGCAGCCACACCCTTACTGGTGTGGTAAATGCTGTGACGGGGCTCCTAGAGTCAATGGGAGCGGTGGGGGAGATACTCAGTTCAGACTGGGAACTCATTTGGGGAAAGTTTTCCAGAGGAGATGACTCCTGGGCTTAGCTCTGAAAACTGAGCAAGAGTCAGCCGGGTAAAGGCATAGGGAAAGGAAATTCCAGGTTGAACAACCAGCATGCGCAGATGGAAGAAAGTAGTTCAGTAGAAGAGTAAAGAGCCTGAGGGAAGGTGGTGGGAGATGAGGGAGAAGTGAGGTATCATGCAGGTCTCGTGTGCCGAGGGGTTAGAATTTCACCCTGAAAGTGACCGGAGCCATTGATAAATCGCCAAGAAATGGGGTTTGTGTCAGTGTTCTGGTTCTCCTCACCACTTTTGTGGGCTCTGATTCTATCACCTCCCTTGCGCCTCTCAGGTGCATTGAGCACCCTAGCAGTCGGCTCTCACCATCCCTTTTCACCTGGTCTCCTGTTAGCTCCTATGACACACAGCTCTTTGGCTTCCTCTGTTCTAACGTTTTTCGCTCTACTCTACCTGGACAACATTTTTCTCTTGTTACGTGCAGAGCTGTTCAGGCTTTGAAGCCTCCAGCTGTGACATTCCTGTTCTTTTTGGCCCTTACCCTTCTACCCTTCCTCCCTCCCTCAAAGCGTAGGGGAGACGTCCATTACTTGACACTACCTACCCTCCTGGTCCTAAGCCCTTTCCTGGGCTTTACTTCCCCTCTACTAAGAATCCCATGGGAGTTTCTCTTACCAGTCTTGCTAAGCCCCTTCTTCTCCCAACCTTCAACTTCATCCATTCCTTCCACTGGCTGGAGAAAATGGACCAACCCTTGGCTAATAATTCCACTTACACTGTCTGGTTTTAAGTTGAGCCCTCAGTTACTGGCCTTTTCCTCACGTCTGCTAGACTTACTTTCCCATTCCTTCCTGACACGCTGGGGCCATGCTTGTTTGTAGAAGACAGGTTTGGTGGGCATGCCTGATGTGCCCTAGGAGCCGTCCTTTAGATGGCTGTGTTTTTCAGCATGTACCCCACTCCAAATCCCACCCTGAGACAGATGTTTGGAAAAGGGTGAACACCTGTTATCGATCCTACTGGGCAATCTGTTGACTATTGCCAATCAGATTATCTTTTGACAGTTTGTTCCTGTATCATTGAAATAGATTGCCTTTTACTTGAGCTTCCTTCAATGGATTTGTATTACTTTTGAAACGAAAGCTTTTATAAGATGGCTATAGCTCCTCAAGTGCCAACCCTATCCTGCTCCGCTCCCTGTCTTTAGTGCATTTTAGTAAGAAAATAGAGGCTCTATCACCAGAAGTCCAACTGTTTTCAACTGTATTTCACACTAGTTTACCTCGTCTCAGAGAGACTCATACCTGGTTCCTTTTTAAAAATACAATTGCAGATTTATCTCCATTTATGAAGACATATTTCTGCTACTTTGTTTTCCATTTACTCTGCTTTTTAATCTTTTTCTGTTTTCCTCCTTTCTTGTTGCATGGGTTGGCTGAGATTTCTTTATTCCTCTTTTCTTCTACTGATTTGGAACTTACACTTACTGTTTCTATTCTTTTAGTGAATTTTCCTAGACCTTCACATCTATATTCAAATTTGCATTTTTTCTCATCCAAACTTAAAGTTAATCAGTGCCTCTCTTATTCTTTTCCCAGAAGCTTTAACTTTCATCTGAATAAGTTTCCATGGATCCTATATTATAATTATCTAGTATTGGAAATATACTGTACTTATAAACACAGGAATTATTGTAGTATTATCTATAATCAATATTTATTTAGATTTACTAACATGTCTTACAAATTTTCCCACACATTTGCTTCTTCCTTCATGGTTAATTTTTTTCCCTTACCAAATACATCTTTTAGTAGTTACTTTTTTTTTTTTTTTAAAGAAAGAGCTGTGGTTAATAATTTTTTGAATCCCACCTGTTGAATGTTAGTTTGTATAGAATTCCAGACTCGTAGTTTCCCTTGCCACTTTGAAAATTATTCCATGGGTGTCTTATAGTCATTGTTGCTAATGACAAGTCTGCTGTCAATATGATTGTCATTCTTTCATAGGTTAGCTCTCTTTTTTGAAGTTTTCTTTAATTTTGGTATTATGCACTTTTGATATTATGCACTATGATGTATCTAGGGTGGGGATTTTTAAAACTTTGCCCTTCTTGGCACTTGATGGACTCAGTCAGTCTCAGAACTCATGACTCTCTTCACTTCTGGAAAATTCCCATTACTATCTCTCTGTACTCTCCCCTCTCTCTGCCACTCCCACCCCCTACATTCTGTCTAGTCTGTATTATAAAACTACTATTATTAGATACATGTTGGAGCATTTTAATCATTTCTCTATGCTCTATGTCTCTCAAATTTTTCCACTCCCCCCCTACCCTCCACAAATTTTTATCTTTTTGGATAACCTTTTTGGTGATTACTTCAGTGTTCTACCAGTTCACCTGTGTCTAAAATTTTTAACCTATAAATTTTTATTTCATAAGTATTTTTAATTTTCATGATTTTTAAATTTTATTATTTCCTGGTCTACTTTCACGGATGTAATTTCTTCTTTTGTCCTTTTGAGGATTTAAAACACTGCTCATTTTGGGGCACCTGGGTGGCTCAGTCGTTGAGTATCTGCCTTCGGCTCAGGTCATGTTCCCAGGGTCCTGGGATTGAGCCCTACATCAGGCTCCTTGCTCAGAGGGAAGCCTGCTTCTCCCTCTCCCACTCCCCCTACTTGTGTTCCCTCTCTCGCTGTGTTCTCTCTCTGTCAGATAAATAAATAAATAAAATCTTAAAAAAATAAATAAAATACTGCTCATTTTAATGTCCTTTTAATATTGCTCAAGTATCTCTATTTCTTTGGTTTTAACTTCTCCAGCTTTCTGGTTTATTGGCTCTCTCTCCTTGGCATGGATTTTAAACAATACACTTTTTAATTCTCTTTGTTGACTCATTTAAAAAAAGTTTCTTAGGTCCTGATGCCCTCCTTGTGGGGATGGCTTTATGGCTGCCTCTGCCCCGGCCCTATAGTTTGTTTCTGACCAAAGCTTACATTTGTGGCTTGGTTGGCTCTATCACCCTGAAGAAATGGTGCAATTCTAGGTCCTTCCCCTGGATGCAGTGTAGGGTAGGGGCCCTAGTTCTAGGACAAGAACTCAGTGTTTACTCCTGTTTATGGGCAGGAGACTTCTTTTTTTGGTGTAGTCGTGGGCTGATGGATGGAGATATATTGTCAGCTATTAATGACTGTAAAGCACTATCCTGACTTCTGGCTTCATCTGGGTGACTTGTGCTCATGCTGTGCCTTGGATATCCAGCTTTAGTTTTCACTTAACACTCTGGTTTCCCATCTGTTTCTCTTGTTTTCAATATCTCTTTTTAGGGAGGCCTCTCTGATTTGTTTTCTTTTGTTTGGTTTGTGTGTTTATGGAATAGGTTTCTTATTTTTGAGTGTAACTGATTTTTTAAAAATTATTTTTTAACTCAAAAATATATGAAAAAGCTTAATATAGGTGTTTTAAAAAATATGCACTTTCTTCCTTAAAATTTACATTCACCATACTTATAAATTACCTTTTACTTCCTTATTTACAATACCTTCACATTTTTGTGTTTATATTTTATTCTGTAATATAGCTGTTTTATTATTAATTTTTTACTTTATAAAAGCAATACACATATATTGTTTTAAAAGTTTTGTAGTACCAAAAAGCTTCTAATGAACCAGAAGAGTTTTACTTCTCATTCTGCATACTATGCCCAAGAGACAACCACTCTCAATTCTTCTAGCTCTTTTCTCTGATATTGAACTTCATATTTCTAATAATAGCCAATACTGTTTACCAGTAAAAGTCACTGTTCTAAGGGCTATTAATTCATTTAATCTAAATAATATGCTTATTTCTTGACTGATAAGTTTTAGAAATATTTTACTGTATTTTTGCCATAGTACAGAAAAACTTAACTCTATGCCTCTTTTCCCTTCCACATACTTGTTTAAATAAAATAATTTCAGTTTCTTTATTATTCACATGCAACTACTGTTCAGTGATGAGCCAAGTAGTGCACTACAACTGTGTTTCCTTCCTTTTCCTGCCCTCTGTTTCTCTTGGAAATGAAAATAGCTTCATTTTTTCTTAAGTTTCTTTCTGTAGTCGTCTGATTAATTTTCCAAATGTTCCAATATCTCTACTATAAATACAAAATTTTGAGCATGGACTCAGGTAAAGCAGCTCTAAGTTTTCTAGACAACTTCTCTCTGAAACTTCCCCCTCTTGCTCAAGTGTGGAACTTTTTCTTTCTGGCACAGGTGTCATTATATGATCTTTGTCTCTCTTTTGGTCTGTTTTATTGACTTTATGTCTTCTTTCTTTTTCCTTTTTTGGGGTTAATTCTTTTTTGTTGTTGTTGTTGAGTTGTTTTCTGATAACTTTCTAAAGCATTATAATGTTTTACATTTTGCATGTCTAAAATGTCTTTATTCTTCCTCCACATGACTGACAGACTGGGAGTGGAATTCTAGATTGAAAATCATTGTCACTTAAAGTTTTTAGACATTGCTCCATTCTTCCAAAATCCAGTATTGCTATTGATGAGTCTGATGTCAGTTGGGTTACTTTCTTTATAAGGAGCCTGATTTTCTCCATCTAGAAGCTTTTGTGACTTGCTCCTCAATCCTACACTCCACTATATCCCAAGTATTCTGAACATTCAGAGTAATGTACTTTTGTGTGAAATTTTTTTTGTGTGGTAAGGGTGGTTGATAATGGTATTGATGGTATTGTTACTGTTTTAATTTCTGGGGCTGAGTTCAAATTGCAAGTCAGTTGTTTAATCCTCTGCTATTACCATGGTGTTCAATTTTTTTAAATTTTTTGGATTTGTTTTATGGCCTAGCATATGTACTATCTTGGTGAATATAAAATTGCACTTGAAAAAAGTTGTTGGATGATGCATTGTGTAAATATCAATTAGGTCATGTTGATAGCATTATTCAGACTCTCTAGTGATTTTTTTTTTTTTTTTAGTTCTATGAATTGTTGAGAGAAGTATATTTAAATCTCCCACCATTGTGGTTGTATATTTCTCCCTTTAATTCTGTCATTTTTGCTTCCTTTATTTCTAAGCACTGTTATACACGTGCAAATTTATGATTGTTATCTTTTTCTGATGAATTTACTCTGTATTTATGATAAAATGCCCATGTTTGCATTTGATATACTCTTTTGAAGCCTATTTTATCTGTTATTAATATAGCCACTCCAGTCTTTCTATGTTTACTGTTTGCATTATATGTCCTTTTTTCATACGTTTATTTTCAATCTATGTTGAAAGTGTCTCTTATAGGGTAAATATTGTAGGATCTTGCATTTCAAAAATCAATTCTGATAATTTCTGCATTTTTATTGAGCAGTTTGGTCTACTAACATTTAACGTAATTAGTGATAGAACTGGATTTAATTTGTCCCCTCTGATTTTTATTCCTCTCATTCCCTTTCCTTCCTTTTTCTAAATTGTTTGAATATTTAATATATCTATTGTTTTTTGTAGTGACATCACTTTGCATTATATTAATCTATGCCCCTAAACTAGTTCCTTTTGTATCAGTCAGGGTCCAGTCAGGAAATAGAAACCATGATAGTTACTGAATAGAGAGAGTTTAGTATAAAAAAGTGTAACCTAGGCAACTGAAAGAGTACAAAGGGGACTGTAAAATATCATGAGAGGAGGAAGCATTTATCACCCTTAGGGCTGAGAGAAGAAAGAGAAAAGATGGTAATTATTAAAATTTAGAAGCTTAACGGAGGAGTCCCATGGAGGTGAAAGTCAGACCTCCAAGGAGGAGATAATGTTTGGTTGGTGCTGATGTCTCTGTATTAGAAAAAGGCTGGGATCCAGACTCTGAGGAGGAAAGCACATCCCAGCTGGCATGTAGTGGTGTCTTGGGAAGAGGGGAGGGGGTGCAGAGAGGCTGTTCTATGAATTGGAAAAACTTCAAACTGGACTCAGCTGCTGCTACCAGAAGGAACTTCCAGCAAGGAAGTGAGGAAATATGGCTGGGGTGACGCTGGTGAGAACCACAAACAGACAGGAAGCCCACAGGAAGCAACAGGTAGTAGACAGGAAGGAGCAAATCCCTTCGTCCTCCTCCAGCCTTTGTGTTCCTCTAGCATTCTCTATGAACTGGGCTTCATGGGAAGTCAATGGGCAAAGCAAAAATGATGTTTGCATTGTCCCAGCCCAGCATCACAAAGTGGAGGATAAAAGGGCGGACTTGGAGCTGAGAGATAACAACTTAAAACTTGTTCTTCTTCCTTTGGTGCGGGATATCTTCGCATCTCTTTTATTTGAGCGATTCCTTCTCTTGGACCTGCTTGTTCTACCCATCTTCCCTTCTCCTTTATGCTTCTTGTCTCTTATTAGCATTTTATGAACAGCAAATATCACAGAGTCTGTCATAGCAGAGATAGTAGGTGCTCAAAAATGTCTGTTGGATTAAATGGTAATACAAGAGAGTAAATGATAAATGCCAAACGAGTAGCGCTGACAGTAATTGCCATAGAGGTTCAGCAGGGGAGGGAGAGACCACCATGAACTTGAATGGCCCCAAAAGCTTCATAGATGAGATGGATCTTGAGCTAACCTATGATAAACAGGAAGGGTTTAAATACATGGAGAGAAGGATGAGGCATTCAGGATGCAGGGCACAGCATGAAAAAAGACTTGGAAGTAGCAATGAGCTAGATGCCTTTGGGAGACAGGCATGGCCAGAGCGGAGGCTTCCTTCAAGAGTGTGAGGCTTTATTGTGGTGGTAGAGGCCTTTTAACCTCTGGCTAAACTGTGGAATCATAAAGGAGCAATTGGAACATTGTCATGTAAGGACTGAAAAGGATTCAAGGGTGGAGTTTTCAACAGGAGCGGCTCATAATGTAGACTACGGAATCAGAGTGCTTTGCAGGGGTGGGGGTGATGTTCGCTGCTTAGGTCTCAAGCATATATGTGTAGCAGAATGGTGCTCCTGTTAATAGGAATCAGGAAAAGAAAGAAGTTTTATGGTTCTAGGATTTTGACCATTTGGAATTCAATTTTAGAGTCCACATTTAGAATCAGGGAAGTACAGAAAAAGCCAGAGAATGAATTGGGAGGCAAGTCTGAAAGGTTGGTGGAACATCCAAATGGTGTAGGAAATGGGGAGGAAAAAAATTCAGGCCAGTATGTAGCTGTCTTTGCCTCCACAACAGGGGTGACAAGTTCAAGTTGTGACCTGTGCACATTGGTTTAGTTTAGTTAGAGTCAGCATTTGAACTTGGGGATGGAGGAGCTGCCTGTCACTTGACTCTACTCCTGTCCCACTTCCGCCCCCATTGAAGCCATCGAACTATTTTTTCTCTTTTTGTGGACCACCTTCCCTACCCTCTGAAAAAGAACTTTTGCTTATGCCTTAAACGGTGACCAAGACTTTACCTGTTTACCAGGTTTAAAAATGATAAAATTTATGATTTTTTTTTCTATTTTGTGCTTGAATTGTGTTCTTTCTTCTTTAAGGAAAGCAATTTTACCAGGAAAAAAAAATATTTCTGACAAGTTCCAAAGGGGAATTATAATATATTGTTGAGAAAAGTAAACCCATTTAGTAACTAGACAGATGAACATGTTCAAAATACTCTGGTTTCCTGCCCCACCAGAGCCTTTGCTACACATATATATGAGAGGGGTCTGTTTCTTGCTTTGTTTCTGAACTTTGCTGAAGCATTTTCTGCTGTTTTTAGGAGTAGCCAAGCCCTCTTGACCAGAGCCTAGGAAAGCCAGCCTTGCTACCTATGCCCAACATGTAACTTCAGCAAACCATTTGGGCTGCCAGGCACGTTGAAGATCCTGTGGGTGCAACTCCGCGGAGACCAAGGGCAAGATAATCAGTCCAAGGAGACAGTTAATTTTAGTACAAAAGAGGTTAGATGTGATTTATTTCCAACACCAATGAACCAAAAGAGCTAACAATCATCAGAACAAAACACAGAACCATCAAATACTCCATGTAAAAATGGCTTGTGTCAGCTGGGATAGGCGTCGTCATTAGCAAAGGAGACAGGCTTCAGGTGTCTCTGGAGCCGAAGTGGAGGATATTTTCAGGTTGTCTTTATAGGAAAAGGGGTTTGAATCATCAAAGAGTTAGAGAAATGGATTTAGAGACAGGAAAGAGAATAGGAGAAGAAAAGAAGGCTAGAGAGGACAGGAGGGTTTTTATAGGAATATCATAGCTCATTTGTCATTTCGTTCATCATCATTATCTTCAGAAAGCATAATGCGAGGACAGGATCCATGCGACTTATGATGCCTCTTAATCATCCCTTTTCAGCTGCTGCAGTAGAATCCTCTCCATGGCTCTGCTTGCTGTGGAGCAGAGTTCAGTGTACGCATCGCCAAGCCCAGAAGTGCTCTCTCACCGTGTCTCACCTCCAGGATGGACCCTTAGCAGGTGTATTGTTCTCCACTGGAGCAACGTGTTCCCTTGCACTTGAGCTGAACACGAGAACTTGTCAAAGGCCGTTGCTCATAGTCCCATTGTTGATTTATTTAACTCTGCAAAATAGCTTAAACAGCCCCTTTCCCTGTTCCTGAGACTCACATTGCATCTGAATCCAAGGGCTAGCAGAAGACCTATGAAACCCATGTTGACAATAGGATGAGGGCTCAGATGGGTATGCACCAACTCCTAAATCCTTATTTTAATGAGGCAAAACCTTAAACCCTTCCTGTTTTTCTTTTCAGATCATTATTTATCAGAATACTTTGGGTCCTGAATCTTGTCCCCGCTATTTAATTACCCTGTCCTCTCTGCAGTCACTGTATCATGCACATACTTCTGTTATTGCCTTTGCATGTAACATATTACACCTCCTTCATGTTCCTGTGGACTGAGCATAGGAGATTCACAGATAATCTCCTGTGCCTAGATCAGCACTCGCTGTTTGTATTTTGAGTGAGTGAATGAAAGAATGAAAGCCATGTATTTTGAGTAACAATTAAATTGAGAATGCTGCTGTCTACATCTATCCCTGGCAAATAAGAAGGGCAACATCCTGAGACTCTTGTATTTCTGAAAGGAAAACCTAAAAATGTCTTTCATCATACTTAAAGAGGGGAAGACTCTGGAGATATTCATATGAGGGTCCTGGAGTAGGGTCCAGGGCTGGAGTGGATTTAGGTTCTGAGCCCTCATGCGCCTGCCTAGTGTATGTTTCAAAGCCAGGATGTATAGCTTGCTTTCTCTCTACCTCCAGCCACCCCTTCCCTTTTCTTAACTTTTCCTTATCATTCTTACTGACAGAGAGCACAAGGCACTATAACTGTTTCAGTTCAAACAGGCAGTCCTGTTGTCAGACCAAGTATCCTATTGTAGGCTTCAGAAGAGTGTGTGAGCTTAGGTTGGGTGGGCTATATACTTAAAGGGGAAAATTACTTTAAAAATGTATCAGGGTGTGTTTGTCAAGTAGGAGAGTGAACAACCACTTTTGACAGTGGCTAGGGAGAAATTGGATTTCCCTAATCACCCCAAAGGCATCCCTTGTATCACTCTAATGCCACCTTTCTTGAGCACCCTAGAATCCTCTGGTTACCAATGAAGGGGCATTTAAAGCCTTTCTAGAAGTGTTCATCCTTTATTGTGTTCTATTAAAGCCTCAGGCATACACCCTGGCTCCCTCTCTGACCTCATTTTTTTTTTTTTTTTTTGGCTACAGAGCTGGGGAGCAAGGCTGGCACCATGTGGGGAGTTCCCATGTGCGAATGTCCACATCCTTCATTCGCATCCTTCAAGGGTTTCTTTTAACATTTTCCGATTGTGTTTCTGAGTACAGGGTGTCAACAGCTCTCAGAACTGTTAAGTTTTCTATTTATCCTCAGGCCAGGAAAAGGCAGAGATCACTGCAGTGTAAAATTACCAGTGGTTTTGACAGTGACCTGGAAGAACTGTGGAATGAAGAAATTTAGCCTTGAGAGCTGAGGTCCAGCCCCAGGCCCATCTTAACCAAGAAGTTCTGCTCAATTATACAGGTCAGGGGAAGTTCTGCTAGTCCTGAAAATATTGAACTCATCAAACTTAAGTTGGGTGGTGTTGACATGTCTTGATGAATGGCCAGTTTGGGACACCAAGTACCGTATTTACTTGTTTATTTTCTCCTCCATTCCATTCCTATACAGCCTTAATTTTGAAAAGTCATTCTATGAGGTTTGAAATTTTCATTTTATTTGTTTAGTAGGAGCTTTCCAAATCAGCACAAACTTTTCTGAAGGCTTAAAAAGATCAGTTGGAATGATGAAAGATTGCCATATTTGCTGAAAATAGAAGGAAGGGGACTTACTGCTTTGGAACTGCTCTTGCCAAACCTTTAGAGACAAAATGTCATAATGGTTAAGAATTCAGGCCTTAGAGCTGGACTACTGGGCTTGAACCCTAGCTCTGCCACTTCCTAGCTATGAATCAGTGGGAAAGTTACCCTGTTTGCCTCAGTTTCATCATGGGAAGGCAATATTTTATAGGCATGTTTGCCTACTTCCTAGGACTGTTGTGAGTTAAAGGTATGAAGCAGTCAGAACAGTGCTTGGTACATGAAAGGTTCTCAATGAATGCAAGCTACTATTTTAATAAGATGGTAACTTAGAATTATTGCAGATGTATTGTGAATATGGAATCACAAAGTTCACTCTAGGCAGTATAGCAATATCTACTGAAGGAAGGGGATTGTGCCAATAAACATGATATAGCTCAATATAGATGTATCTATATTAGGAGATAATTCTTACATGTTTCCTTAGTCCATCAAGCCACCCCTTCATCAGATCCCTTTTTTAAACAGTCCTTAGCCTTTTACATCAAGTTCTTAGTGTTTACAAACCTTGGTGAGTAGTTACTTCTTAAAGGTAGTCTATTAATCTATTACCTTGCTTCCAGGGGCCATTTTAGTTTCTTGAGATATAACCCAGGCACTAGTCACTTGTTTCCTAACTGTAGGAGACACACATTAAGGTCTCCAGAGCTCACTAACCTTCCTTAGGAGGATAGGAGTCCCAGAATCCCAAAGGGTCTTCTAAAATCCTTCTCACAAAATTCTTCCTCAATTTCCACATTCAGGGCCCTTTTATGTCTTCAATGGGAATGACAGATTTCAAGGATTATGCAATTGGTTCTTCTGTATTTCTCCTTTTGGAAATTCTACATATGGTCTAGCACTGTCTTTGGAATGCAGCATCAATCGTATCTTGGTGCATCAGTCAAAACTTCCAATTTAACTTTGTTACATTTATAAACCCATCCTTTGTACCTCATCATGGTACACTGGATACCAAATATTTGTAACTCTCCAAGCCTCAATGTTGAGCCAGGAGAGTTAGGGGTAAGTGAGGAAGGAAACTAACATTTACTGAGTTCAAGTGATTTGCTCAAGAGTCATGTAACTAAAGAATGGCAGAGCCAGATTTCCCTCCAGATCTGTATGGTCTAAAATCCAGGTTCATTTGCTGTATGATGAGGTATTTACACAAAATCTATTGAAGGAAATGCTTCATGACATCTTTTCTGCCTTGAGCTCTCTTGATTATATTCATCATTCTCTTAAAATGCAGTCAAAGAATTTTGTTTTTTTTTTGGTACATCTAAGAAAATGTCAAGAATTTAGACATTTTATTTCCTTCTCACCCAGCCTCTTTCTTGTACCTCATGAATAAGGAATGGATAATTTCCACTTTACAGCCTTTGAGAGCTTTAAAAAAAAAAAAAAACTATAAAATTAGTGACTTTGGAATTTCCCCCAAAGGATGTGTTTGTTTACTTGGTTATTAATATTTGAATTCCACACTTTAAATTCAATTTGTCAGAGAAGAGAAAATCACATGCATTTGTGGTTTATTTCTTCCTTAGTATCAATGTGAGTTTAGAAGCCAAAACATGGCTTCTGCTTCCTAACTTTTTCTAAATAGATCTTTCTACCAAAATGCCTTAAAACCAGTTTTTGTCCATATTTAGACACATACCTATGATACTTCAGAGTACTAAGGAAAAGGAGAAGCTCCTAAGAGAAACAACAGGGGGAAAAACAGGTTACTTTTCGGGAATGAAAATCAGAATGATTTTTGACTTCTCAGTAGCAACACTGGATGCTGGAAGACAATGGAACAATGTCTTCGAAGTTCTGAGGGAAAATAATTTTGATCATTGAGTTCTATATCCAGCCAAACCATCAGTCAAGTAGAGAAGAGAAGAACATATCTAGCATGTAAGTAATGACTAGTATAGTATGATAGTAGCTGATGACTAGTATAGTATGATAGTAGTAACTAGACTATCAGAGTTTATACTTCTGAAGAAGATAATTGAGAGGGAATTCCAGCAAAATGGCAAACATCATGAAGGAGGAAGGCTCCTAGGTGAGACCTAGGAAACAATCGCTCTCACCTAAAAGGGCCGGGAGGGAAGTCAGCAGGCGAGTGGGCAGCGGCTAAGGAGCAAGCTGTCCAGATAGGAGCAGAAATTCAGACACAGCTGGGTGCATGTCTCAGGAAAGAAAGAGATGGGTCCACAAGTGAAAATATTTATATAATTATGATCACATAAATCCTGCATTATAGATTAAAGGTTATTTATTATTATAGTCAGTCCCTAAACAAACCTACTTAAGGCCTAATTATGATTGCAGAGAAGAACAGAAATGTTACCAATTTTGACAATGGAAATATCTAAGTAGCATTAACAGATACAGGGATGTGGAATGGGAGGGGGTGTAGAGGAAGAGGGAAGGACAGAGCCAACAATATCTTTATCAAACATATATGAAATTGCTGAAATGAGAAGTAGACATTGGGTATATTATTTAACACTACAAATGTAAGCAATATAAGAACCTTAAAGCTATTAGCAGTTGGGATGAGGGAGGTAGATAAATGGGAGGGGGAAATATAAGGGAACCAAATATGCATAGCAGGGAGTAAACAGTTATTGTTGAAAATTGATAAAAAGAAAAATAAAGGGGTGCCTGGGTGGCTCAGTCAGTTAAGCATCTGACTTCAGCTCAGGTCATGATCTCTGGGTCGGTCCTGGGATTGAGCCCCAGGTCAGCAGGGAGTCTGTTTCTCCCTCTCCCACCACCCCTCCCTCTGCTCATGCTCTCCCTTGCTCTCTCTCTCAAATAAATAAAGTCTTAAGAAAAAGAAAAATTGAGATATAAACCTACTAGAATTAGAAAGATAAGCACCAGAATATTATAAACAGATGAATAAATAAACATACATTATTAAAAATGATTTTGTGTGGGAGAGGAGTTAGGCATTGAGAATGAAAAAGGTAAGATGGTGGCTTTGTACTATAAGCTCTTATGACATTATCTATTTTTTCATGTACATGTAGTACATTGACTATATATATTTTAAATAGCTCTTGTGAAACCATGGCTATTTGAACATTCCAGTCTGTCCTGGTGATGGTGGTGGGATGGATTGTCATCAAAGACAACTGGTTTGCCCCCAGGCATACACAGATGAGAAGAAAGGTGGGGTGGGGAGAGTGGCCATCAGAAAGACCTCCTTAGCCAGGGATCGGAATGGTCTGCATTTTCCAGGAAGGTGTTCCACAGATTAAGGCTATACAAATGAACTTCTCTACCAATTCAAAATAAGCACAAAAATCCCAATAGGCAGAATCTGGAGCAGTAGGTGATTAAAATGGGGATTGGCTGGAGTAAACCAGGGACAAATTAGAAGATTGCCTGATACCATCATTGCGATGAGCAGGAGATGTAAGTCAAAAATATTTACCAGTCAGTTTGCTCAGCCTTAAATGCTACTGAATGTGGGCCAGGCTAGACTGGAACTCTGCGGGTTAATCTTCTTGATTTGAATCTCGGCAATGGGGAATGGAAACTCATGTTTCTCTACCCAGCTATAAGCTTTTGGTTCTTATGCACAATTTCTATGTTGCCTTCTCACTCCGTGTACCACTGATTTTACCAATTGCTCTTGTAATTGACTTTTGCTACTGGAAGAAACTCCTGGAATGTTGGAATTTCTCTGTTACATGTTTTACCCCAAAGAATGTGTCAATCAGCACTAAAGCAATAGTCTTGGGGCAGACAGCCAACTTGCATCTGATGACAACATTGCAGTAGAGGTCGCAATATGCTGACTTCAGAGTGAGCACAAGACTCCGACTGAGATCCTGGAAGGACAGCCTGGAGCAGATAGGATGGGCAAGTAGGGTATTTGCCTTCATAGCTCAGAGAAGACTAGTGGCTGGAAAATACTAACCCTTTGTTCTTTCCTGTTGCTCATAAGTGGGTGAAATGTTGCTCATAACTGGATTTCTAAGTCTGATAGTCTAAAGCAAGCAAGCTTTGGCCCAATGACTTTCATGGACATTTGTGTTTACTTCATGAAAGTGGAAGTAACAATAAGAATTAGAGGAATTCAAGAGTTTTAGCAGTTAATTTTTTTTTTTTTTTTACAGACTGCATTTGCAAGAGTTTAATATTTAGGAGTGACTAGGACACTCAGACAGCCTCAGATGCTTTATAGGATGTCGAGATGGACAGTTTTCAAATGAGCTCAGAGTTTCTGAATTCTTGGAAGCCATTCTGAGACCTTCCTTGAAAGAACACTTGGCCCCTGTACACGTATTTACTGTGCCTGTCCATCGTTGGCAAGGTTGGCTCCAACACTACATCAGGAAATGGGATTCCAGGGCACAGAGGTAATACAGAAAGTCATCGGTGGATTCCAAAGTCACCTATTCAGACAAATCAAACAGGAAGTCGGTTCTATGGTTTATTTAGTTTAGTAATAAAAGGAAAACTATTTCTCCAATCCATCAAGTTCCTGGTTCTCAGACATCTTCCATCAAATCCTTGGCAGGACATACCCAAGACTAAGAAGTTGTAATTCTCTAGCGGGGGGAAAAGGTTCCTGAGATAGGGTCTTGTCTGTCACCACTCTATGGGCACTCTGGGGATTCTTCATTTTAAGAGCCTTGGAGACCATTTCATTATGTGGCAGCATTTTCCTTAATACTTCTTAGTTTTCTTTCCTTCTGACGGAGTGGAGGTTGAAGAGAAGGTTGGGATCTGCTACCAAGAATCACTGTGACCTGAGCTCTCTAGGGTTCTACCTTCATTGGCCCTCCCTTTTCTTGCGTTACCTTTGTGGGTAGCTCCTGTGTAGAAATCCTTCCATGCCCTTTGGTAGACTTGGCATCAAGAAAGATGGAGGTTTTCAAGCTCTCCCATGGCAGAGCCTGAGGCTGTCACTTGGGAAGCTGCACCTGGACCGGACCCATTTGTACTGATGGCACTGGGTCCTGCACTATCTGTGCAGCCCTAAAAATAGCTCTCAATTAACATTGCATTTCAAGAATTGGAAAATTTCCCAGAAGTCCATTCTTTTTTCCTTTTCTATTTCATTACATTTTGCAGTAATAATACACAAGCCTGCAGAAAACATGACGGGTAATGAAAAAATGTAATTAATATAAGCAGTGTAAAGCATGTTTTTTTCTCTGTTGTCCTTGCAGAAAATTGCTGCTTTAAACCAAGCAGGATGTGAAAATGCATAAAACCCCCCTTTAATCTGCTGTGGTTTGTAAATATCTTATGCAAAAGAGTTTAAGTCAACTGTCAGTTTTTTTTTTTTTTTAACATTGTCACATATTCTTGTAAAAAACTTTTTTCCTGCAGGACAAATTGAGTGATCGGGATAACTAGCTTTGAAGGGAAAGGAATGGAGGTGACGGCGAGGATTCTCAACAATACACCTTGAAACAGGAAGAACCTGCTTTTTAGAATCTCTGTCCTTTGCATTCCTCTGAACAGCAAAAGTGTTCTGCTTGCTGTACACTCAATTTTGGTACAGTACTTGGGAAAAGGAAATGATTGCTACTATTTCACACCAATACCCCCCATCCCATTAATCGGAATAAAGTGATAAAGCGGCCAAGATGCTGTGGTGTATGCCGGAGCTCCTCAGACCATTTCAGCTCACTTATCTGTACCCTGAGCAATATGGAGAGGTGTGTGACTAGAAGGTCACAGTCGAATTTCAAAGCTGAAATACAAAACATTATTCCCGAAACATCTTCCGAGGCCAGACGGGAAAATGCTTATGGTTTGTTTTCATTTGTTCTTTCCCTTTTTTTTTTTAAACTGCAGCTGACACCCATTATTGGTTACTGTTTATTTCTATCTTGATCTGGGTTCTAAAAGTTTCCCCATGGCCCTGGTGTGCGTGAATGTTTACATTTCACTTGGGAACCGCGGGCCTCGTCCCCTCTGCTGCACTGGGACCCCCGGCGAAGGTAGGTTCCCCCAGCTGAGAAGCAGTGCCTCTCTCCTGTGGCATTCTGGGCAGCCATTTGGAGTCCCAGATGTAGAGAATGAAATAATCCACGCTCACACAGTCACAGAATGCCCATCTGGTACCCAGGCACCTTGCGTCATAGAGGTACACAGGCGGGAGCTCACTTTTGTTATGGCATTTCGTCAACGGACCTGCAGCCAGCTAGAAAAGAAGGACTTTGGGATGATAACAATCATTTTCCACTCCCTCCCTTTCTGCCTGCTCCTCTCAAAACACACACACACACACACACACACACACACACACACACACATGGTCTTAACCTTTTTAAAACACAGGGGCCAGGTAGAAAAAAAAGGGAGATTCATCCTTCAAAAGGTAGCCTTTTTTTTTTTTTCCAGAGGGTCTGAAGGAGAAATTTCCATTAACAGCCAAATCCCTCCCCACCACCTCTCTGTCCACGTTATTGTTTTTATGCCTTTCCATTCTAGGACTCACAGGCGATGGTGTAAAATGTGACCAGTCACCTCTTAGCTAACTCACTTCTTGTACATCACCCTAAAAATAAGGAAAAGCAGCAGTGGGAGGGATTTCATAAATCACACGACTACTGCACTACTTTCTAGTCCCGAAACCAAATTCACAGGAGAGTCTAATAAATGACCTCCACGTTTTTTTCTTTCGTTTCCTTTTAAGTGTTTGTGCCAAACTAGGAGCAGCGGAAGACTGGCGAAGGAGATGTTGGCTAGGGAGCACCTTGGGCTTAGTGTGTGCATGTGTGTGTGAATGAAGAAGCAGTGGGGGGGGGACTGTCCCCACACACGCGGGCTGTGGACATTCAACCCCAAGTGATAATTAAAGAGCGAGGCCGATGTATAAGCCAAGCCTGCTGGGGCAGGATGTCATCGCTATTTCCAGCCCCTCGTTTAATCTATGGCCTAACTCTATTATCTCTTAAAAACAGAGACTTCTAAGAGACACAGTGCCCAATGACAAACAGCAAGATACCTAAAACTGAGGACACTGTAAAGAAGTCCAGCGACAAGGATGGGGTGTGGGCGAAAGACCGGGGAAGTCATGCACTGATTTGGATTATCCGAGCCTTAAAATGAGGGGAAAAATCACCTGAGACGTTTCACTTGATGTTGTTCCGAACTGTAATAAAAAACATCAGGTTGCATTACCCTTCCCAAATACCACATTCGGCTCTCAGCAGTTCCCACTGCCCAAAGAGCTGTTTGCAAAGCAGCTAGATTTCTTGGCCCCAGAGTAGAGAACAATTACAGAAGCACAGGCAGAAGCCATCCCTGGCCCCTGCTGACCCAACGGCCTGCAGGAGAAATGAGGTGGCTGGAGGAGGTCCCAGCAGAGTAGAGGACCCCGGACTGGCACAGGTTAGGGAGGAAACAAACAAATGGATCTCTCCCTGGGGAGCTCTGTTCACTCCTCTCAGGCACTGCTCATGCCTTCTCAGAGAATGGGATCTGTTTGTTTGCAAATCCAAAGCACCAAGTGGGTAGCACAATGGGATGTTTGTAAATATGATAAACCATTACAATATTACAGCTTTTCATTTGGAAAGCCATTTAGGCAAGAAATGATTACTGACCCATGATATGTAAATGACGGAAAAGCAGACATTAGTATTTAGGTCAACCCGTGTATTTTTCAACCATGAAATGAAAATCTCAGTGTTCACATTCCAATTCATACATGAAAGCATCACGGCGCTATTAGTTGACTATTG
Source organism: Eumetopias jubatus (assembly GCF_037043125.1). NCBI lineage: Eukaryota > Metazoa > Chordata > Mammalia > Carnivora > Otariidae > Eumetopias > Eumetopias jubatus. The sequence goes on along the minus strand of NW_028274810.1, from coordinate 34,164,975 downwards.
TGTTAATTTATTATTGTCTTAGTTAATGTTTTCAGAGCCACCATGAAGTTCTATCTCTACTTTGAAAGCACCAATGTTGCAACTGAAAGAGGGGGACACGTTCCTCTGAGCTGGCTGGTTTCCTGAGGGAATGCTCCTTTAGTTGAGGAGAAAGGAAGTGACTCTGAAGGACACGCTGGGGACCTTCTCCCCAAATATTTCAAATACGGGCTCAATCTATCACTTCCCTTTCTTTTGAGTTCACGAAACCACAAATATGTATTGAACAATCATGCTACTGTGACAAGGTCCTAGGTGCCATTGGGGCCACAAAAGAATCACCAAAGGACTTTTGTTTCTAAGGTGGAGCAAAAGAGACTCACTATGAGAATGGTGTTAAGAACTCAGTGGGAGAGAAAATTTAGGAAGGCTTCCTGGAGGAGGTGGAACTGAAGGGTAATAGGTGAAAGGAAGGAGAAGAGCCATTCCAGGTAGACAGCCAGAGAACAGCTCCAGAGGATGGAGTTCCATGCCACATGAGCAGAGGTCTGACCAAACGACACAGAAGGTAGATGTTGAAGAGCAAAAGATAGGAGTGTGTATGGAGATCTCAGGTTGCACCTGAAGTCACACAAGGGGCCACTAAAGACCATTTGGAGTGAACCATTGGAAAACAGCCGGGGCCTACATAGATGACACAGAAATGCGGCAAGGTTTGGAGCTGGGGAGACAGCAGCAGGAAGGGGAGGTAGAACTAGCAATTTAAGGCTGGGGAAGGAGGGCCTGGAGTGGGGGTATTTTGTCATGTGTGTTGGGAGAAATGGCAGAGTGATGGGAGGGAAAGCATGGTGTGGTAGATGAGGAATGGAAGGGTCAGAGATGCATCTAAATGCTGCATGCAGAGGGATAGATTTACTATCAAAAACCCCTAAATTCAATAGTTTAAAGAGCAAAATGAGTATAAGGTGCAGAGAGTAAGGAAATGCCGATGGTTTTGCCTTTTAATCTAATTAATTGGCTAGAGGGAACTCTCAGTATTTCCATCATGCAACTAAATCTCCTCTTCCTGTAACCTCGTACATCACAGCCCTGAGATTGGGTAGTGCTGAGATCCTGGGCTCCCTTCAACCTTGGCCCTTGGATCTGTGTTGTGCCAACACTGTAAAGACAGGCACTTAGTTAAATCCTTTGCTTGGGGGTTTCAAGGTCACAAGAGATGTCCTGCCTGAGAGGGAATGTGAGTGCAGCATAGTTTTGAATAGGTGGGCTCCATCCACAGTTCTCAATGGAGGTCATACTGCTCCCTACAGAGTGCCTTGGAAGTTCCCAGTGGCATTTTTTGGATTCACAAAACAGGGTGGGAACCAGGGTTACAAGAGGTCTGCTGTTCACAGGACATTCCCACACACTGAAAAATCATGCAGCATCCCACATGGTTTTTGAATGTCCTGCCAGGCATTCATGTAGGTAAACCTGTTTATAATTATCTAAGCCGAAAACCTAACTGCAATTTCCATATTTTACTGCCCTGTTTAATACACACTACATTTTCCATGAATTTACAACTACCATGTATATTAAGGGAAGATTGTATTTTGTTTTGTTCAAAACTCTGCCAAGAATTGGCCACTGAGAGACTCACGTCATTGGCAGCAGTGCCGCTGTATCTGAGGGGCATGTGTGGCTGTCATTCCGCACATCGATGCAAGCACTTGATTACTTTTTCATGCTTCCCATATGTACGTGTTTAAATACACATTATTTTATTATGAATTACTTTCCTTTTGTTTCTTCTTTCTATTATATTTAGGGTATTATATTGATTAAACAATTGTGTCTACGTAATACACTGTATTTAAAACATACACGTTCTGTGAATTTTATTTCAGGACAGTAAAAGGGTGAGTCATGAGATATTTGTTACAGAAAGAGGTGTTGGTAATCCCCATCTTTAATCTTTAATCCCCATCACCTATTCAAAGAGTACACTGATCATGATGAGCCCTGAGTAATGTACAGAATTGTTGAATCACTATACTTGTACATGCAAAACTAATATAACACTGTACGTTAACTATACTGGAATTAAAATAAAAGGCTTAATTTAAAAAAGAAAGAGATGTTGGGTTTGATGGGTGAGAACCATAGAGTTTGAAACACAAGAAACTTAGATGTGACACCTTATGAGTGACCATCGTTGATTATTTTATTTATATTTATATATAAAAACATATATAAATAAGTACTATATTTATATGTAGATACATTTAATTAATTTATTTTTTAATATATTTATAGTTTTAAATTTACATTTTGTTTATTTATATCAATCCGTGGATCTTTATTGAGCCCCTATGGGAAGCCTACAGTGGTTAAAGCACCATATCTGCATGTGGTAGATGAAAAAGAAGTGCAAGTCACAGACTCTTTTCTAAATCTTATGTCTCAGATCTTGTTCTAGTTGGGCCTGGTGGCTTACCACAGGCTAGGGGAGGCAGAAGAGAGTGGATAAAGTGTAATATCCTGGAAACGGCAGTATTGGCAAATAATTGCAAATATAGTCCAAGATGAATGGTCCAACAGTGGGAGCCTGAGAGCACATTCCCAGAAGGTCCAACAGGCAGGAGCTTGTCAGCATTAGGGGCAAGTGGGTACTTAGTGGAGCCCCAGGCACCAGGCTGGGGATGAGGGATGGGACTCTCTCTGTGCCTTATGGATGGGCCAGGTCAGAGCAAGGCACCACTTCAAATACCCACAACAGGGGTCCAGAAACGAAAGAACAAAGCTGAAACCTAACACCCAAGACATGGGCTTTTTAAAGGTGGGACCTAGATTTCAAGGAAGCAGGCCAGAACTCAGATCAGGGGCTGAGGTCTGGGGCAGAGCAGTGGTGAGAGGGTCTCCATGTTGAGTCATAGATGCTGGGGTTAGAGCAGCTTAATATGTTTTGCTGCAAGTGTGGGTGATTTGTTTGCTGTGTTTTGAGGAAGAGGCCAGATGTGGAGGCTGGGAGCCATGCTGGACCTGACACTCAGTTTTATCATCTAAGTGGAAGAACCAAAGTACAAATACACAGCAGGTGAGTCCGCCAGACAGTTGGTTGTTAACAAAGAGTATGGGCAATAATTCAAGAGTCTCCAAAAACCCTGCATTGCCTCCCTTGGATCAAAGGGGACCCGAGACTCCAGGACATGAAGACTTCACTTATCTATTTACTCATCCATTCAACAAACACTTAGGAAATCCCTGCTATGTGATAGGTACTAAGAATAAAGGGGTGGACAAGAGAGGCACTAACCTTGGTGACACAGATCACAGGCTAATCTGGGTGTCAGAGAGGTGAATAGGCTAGGACTCCTCCCAGGATTTAAGTGACTTCCTAAGGCCAGTGGGGCACATCCACAGCATGCTTTTAAGGAGGTGCTCTTCTTGCTACTGAGCTGCTGCTAATCCTAACATTAATTGTGCTGTGCCTGTGTTCTAAGACTTAATGCTAAAGGAAACTAAAGCTATCATTAATATAAACTCTTAGAGTTAGGGTTTGGCAAACTTCTGTAAAGATCCAGAGAATAAATATCGTAGGATTTGCAGGTGTGTCATGAAATAATAATTCTTGCTGTGATTTTTTTGCAGCCATCTAAAAATGTAAAACCCATTTTTAGCTCATAGGCTGGATTTGGCCCGCAGGCTCTAGTTTGCTGACCTCTGGTCTACACAGTTCCTTTTGCCTAGAGACCAATAAGACATTCAATAGCATTGGTGGATGATGATAAGTAATATTTATTATAAGTAACATTTGTAGAACACTAAACATTCCCTGATGTTATATATATATATATATATGTGTGTATATATATGTATGTTATCCCACTTGGCCCTCAAAACAATAGAACTGGTTAGGTAAGCCAAGTACTACCATCAGTCTTCATTTCATCCATAAGTCTGCTGAAGCTCAGGAAGGTTCAGTCATTGCATTAAGTCATGAAGCCACAAAAACCAGAGGGAGACTAGTTCTCAGTCTTTTGATTCCAAAGCTTGTCCTTGACCTACAGCTACTCTGAACTGGCCATACAACCAAATTACTCACAACGTTCACAGGTCAATCTAGTTTAGACTCTGAATATGTTTTGAAATTAAAGGCTTATACTTGAAAAGCAAACGAGCAAACATTGGATATGACCTGCATTATGTTAGTGCTTACAAGAGGAGGATTAAGTGGACTACTCTATGTCCAGGCACTGTTCTAAGAAAAAAATCCCTGCTCTAATGAGTCAGTTACATTTTAGTGAAAATCATTCTAATGACACAATAGTAGGAAGAGTAGCAACTACCTAAATGCCATGCATTGTGTTTGACGTTACAAATTCTTTTATCACTAATCTTCAAAATAGTGCCACGGACTGGTTCTTGTTCTCTCCATGGTATAAGTAAGTACCTTAGTAACGACAGCTAATCTGTAGAACTGACTGTAGGCTCGGAAAGAAATGCTCAGAGGAGGTAAGAGCAGGTAGGTGGCCAAGGGGGATTTGAACTTGAGTCTATATACCCTAGACTCTAAGGCATTCTGTTTCGGGCTAAAGCGAATCCCAAGGCCATGGCCATTGGACTGTACCAACATAACTCAACTTTTCAATACCTAGTGGATTTAAATCAGATTCCTTCATCTTAGTATTCTGTCATTTATGAGGCAAGGCAGCCAGAGAGCACTTACTCATTAGTGCTTTACGCTGTTGGTGATGACTGCTGAGATGGCACTTCAGGTGTCATATAATGCTATCTTTGAAAGCTTCTAGCTCTGAAGTAATTGCCTCATGGCTTATGATTTTATCAGGGTTCCAATGCCACTGTTGGCATGCATTTGGGCAATTTTGAGGCATAGGCATCTACCTCAAGGTTTCAGAGGGCATTGGGTTTACTTTAAAATCACTTAAAGGAGAAAAAGTAGATGGGAGTGATGCCCTGGTTGGAACTTCCCCCTTCCTCTGGCATATTCAGGCTGTGTTTACTTGCTCTATTCAAAGGAAGGCCACCGAAAGCTCTCTCTAGGTATCATGAACATTATTATTTAACTTGCATGATTATAGCAAAATTTAAGGTTCAGAATCAAATGACCTTTCTTTAGTTCTTCAGCCTGTTGTGGCACGGGGACACAAGGGAGGTTTTGTAGAACCCTTTTTTTCAGTCACTGGGAAATGACAGAACCTTAAGCACGGCGGTGGGGGAGACTCTCAGGGGCTGAATATTAGAGTTCCCAAGTTTTCTTTGATTGAGACTTTGGCAGAAAATAGATTTTTTTTTTTTTGCATTAAAAAGGAATACTGAATAACGTGTAAATGGTTTTTCCTTATAAATACATTTATCTGAAGAACTTCATTATTGCCTAAATTACTTTTTCAAAATTAATTTCTAGTTTTTTTTAAAGATGAAATCCATGTTTTCAGTGTGCCATTAGGAAAGCTCAGTGATCACATATAATAACAATGTATTAAAAGCCATACAGAAAAGAACCCATTTTTAAAAACCCATAACTCAACACACTAAAAAAATGACAGACTAGCCATTCATGCAAATTAGCTAACTCACATTTATCAGAGAAAATATTTCATAGCATTAACAACACTGTCATTTAAGAAAAATTAAATGGGTCCCAGAACCACACATTTATTTTTACTGCATTCATTATTCATTCACTTGTTTCTTTCTCCCCCCCGCCCTCCCCCCTTTTTTTGAATTGTAAGTTTTGAATTCAAAGTTCAGTAGAGGGAGAAGCAGATGATTTTCCCATTTTCGTGACCCCGTGGTTAGCAGCAATAAAGCAACAGGAACAAATCTGGCTTGAAATGTGTCCAAACCCACATCTCCCAGTGTGCACAAAAGGCAAAAAAGTAAGATGTGCAGCGGATATTAACATGAGTAATCTTGGAAATCTAAATATTAAACATATGTCAAAGATTATCAAATGCACATCCACATGTCTTATAGAGATGTCTTTCATCCGAGGGGCTCCAGCCTATTTCAATGTGCATGGGCAGATTCTCTGGTCCCGAAGGCCTCATCGAAGCTTGGCATACCCAGTGACGACAGCACAGCGTTTCAGACAGGTGCTTGTGAAGCCATAACTCCCCAGCTCCACACCTACCTGAGAGACAAGCTTATTAATCTCTACCCCCACCTGGAGATAATGCTATTTAAATCCAAGTTGATTAACTCATTTGCCCAGTAAGTGCACAGTTTGGGAAATTTCCTGGGGTCTTTGATTTGTGTTCTGATGCCGAAGTCACTAGAAGCCATATTCAACTCCATCTACAGGGCTCTTATCATAGCAATCCAGAGAGGAATGTTCCAGATGCGACACTGAGAAGTAGTATTATTGTCTTATCTCCTGGGCACTGTGTGAAGGCTGGGACGTAATTCCTCCTGTCCATTAGTAATATGTGCTTGTAATACTTGGCATCTTCTCTCCAAACCTTATTCTGCAGGGTAACTGAAGTTACATTTTGGAAATACTTAAGGGTATAATGTTATAATAGGGAGCCAGCCTAATTTTTTTTTTCAAGTGTGTATATTGGCTGTTGAAGAATATTATTTTATAAAATCTCTGAGTGCAGCATGACTTTACTTTTTCTTAGGCTGTTTTGTCATCCGTAAATTGTGAAAGAAAGGCTAACTCTCAGTATTTCACAATGAGATCATGTTCATGAGAAGACTTTGTAAACTCTAGAGCTTTATACACATGTAGAATAGTATTATTACCATAAAGGCACATCTACCAGAAAGAGGCCCCCCGAGTGATAACTGGTGCACTGAAATCCAATTTCGTTTCCACATCCATTCATCCTTGGCAAATGTCATAGCTTCTTATAATGTGCAGAGTCTTCATGATTAAGCTAACTGTGTCGCCCGTGCGTATGCAGTAGGCAGGCTGAGTGAGTCAGAGACGAAACACTTACCTTTGGGCTACTGCCCTGTCCAGGAGGCTGGAACCTGTAGGTGCTCAACAAATGTGTTTGGAATTGAACTGAATTGGGCCGAGGGTACGAAGGACTTAGCGTGAACGAGGCAAGTGAATGTAAGTGAAACTGCCAGTTTGGTTGAAGCTCTCCAGGGAGGTGGTGTGACAATCAGTGCTCCAGGGCACGCTGTAAGACAGTTTGCCTGAGAATGAGAGGACACAGCCCTTCTCCACGGAGGATGAGAGTGGCCAAAGCAGTGAGACGGCGTACGTCACCCTTCTGATGCGTTCTCTCACCTTCTCCTCCATCTTTTACCACCTGGAGAAGGAGAAGCTGCTCAGCCTTTTCCTATCTGTTGCTTATAGGGATTTTTCTTATTCTGTGAGGTAGACGAAACCTGGATTCCTTGGGGAATAGGATGGATTCTCAGCTCTGTTCTTCAGGGAATTTGCAGGAGCTATAAAAGACAATCTGCAGGTTTTGCCACTCGGTGGGAGTTTGTGGGGGGAAAGGGGAGATGGCATTTTAGGGAAAGATCTGAAATACGTCCACATGCACTTTTGGGTGGAAGATTTGCTTAATGAATTCATCCTTAAATCAAAGTGTCTTGGTCATTAAAGTAACACATCATTTATGATAAGAATAATCACCCTATTAATGTCTCTTTTGACCTAGTATATTCTCCTAGACCACATTTTGAGAAACAAAGAAAAATATATTCTCAAATTAACTTGCTTTTGTCAACGTGTTCCCAAATAATATGACTTGGTTCTCCTCAAACACATTTAATACCCACCCCTACCCTCCGACTTTGGAATAGAAACTATCATTATCAGCTTAAAGAGTCTCAAAACTAAACACACTCTTTCCTGTCAAGAAGAAAGGGTTAAATGAGAGGCGTGGCTTACTTGCTATTGTCTGAGTTATGGAAGGTTTTTTTTACTCAGCCTGCGCTCGTCTTTTCCTGCAGACTTATCTTTCTTCCATTTGTATCTTTATCTTTAACCTCTATCTTATAAGCTGGGTGTGTGAGACCGTCAGTCCCTCAGAGCATCACCTACCTGGGCAGAGATGCAAACAGATCTGGGGCTGCAACGCTGCCTGAGCCACTTCCCTCTGGACTCAGGGAACCGTGCTCTGGAAGAAAAGCCTAAATGCAAAAATCACATTTTAGCTGCTCTGTAATAATTTCTTTTCATCCTTTTCCCAGACATTCCCCCCCCCCTCCAAAATACACAGAAAGCATTGCCTTTGGTTCTAAGCTACAAGGCATTGAAGAAAGGAGTGAGGACTTGTGGAAGATCTAGGTTTGGGGTCACTGAGATGGAATATGATTCTTTGGCTGGTTCGGGTGAGCCTATCAGAAACTAATGAAAGTTGCTGAATGTGATGGCACATCAACACTCAAATGCTTGTATGCTTTCTCACCTCTATTTTAGAGTGAAATATTAGATGAAAATTTAAAAAAGTGTCTAAAATGAAACTCTAGTGACTTACATGTTCACATTTTCAGAGAATGGAGTATGTTTAAATGAAAGTATTTATAAAATATTGATTTAATATGCCACACTCAACTTCTAACTGATCAAAAGCTTACAGTCTGTTTATGCTGAGTAACTCCTTAAAGAAAACGATTCGCTTGTCATTTGCGTGCACGTGTACATATATTTACTAGAATCAGCCAAAATAGTAAACTGCAGCTAATTGGAAAGTCAACATGTTCATTGCTATTTAGTTTATTAAGAAATGTGTCTGATTCTTTAGAGACACCATATGAAGAATATCATGGCCAGCTACAGGCATACATATTTTTGCTTAGGGCTTGATTCCTATAATCCAAGTATTTCAAAACTGTTATTCAGAACCAAAGAGCAGCTAGCTATAGTTGCATTAGATTTTCAGAATCTTAGAAGTTGGCGAGGACATCAGAGATCATGGAGTCCAGTGTTTTTCAGACTCTGTGGATGATAGTAATTCCTGGTTCTTATTCCAGACCTACTGAAGTTGAATCTCCGGGGGTGGGGCCTCAGAAAGTGTTTGTTTAAACGATGTGCTATTTTTATCATCAGGAAAGTTTAAAACAGACCCAGTCCACTGGTTCTTAGTCCTGGTTATGTATCAGGATTGTCTGTAGAGGTTGTTGAAAAGGCAGAAGCCTGGGTGGTGGGCACCATGCCCTTAGATTCTAATTCCACTTTATGCATCTACATTCCTAATAAGCTCCCCAGGCAGTATCAAAGCAGGTTTGTGAATCAGTGATCTAGTCTGACCTCCTACATGTCAGGAATCTCTTCCAAAACATTCTGCTTACGCATTCTGACTCAAAAGCCAGCCTTTTCCTTGTTGGAGGAAATTGTGGCTCATAATTTTAGACATTACTTCCATTTATTGGGCCAAATTATGACTTCCTGTAACCTCTAGCCACCGATCTCAGTGTGTGCTCCCGAGCAACAGAAAAATCATTTTCAAATGCGTAGCTGATAGAGGGTGTTCGGTAAATAATGTCAGGTCTTTTCCCCTGTCCCCATGTAACTGTCCTCCAAGTATCCCCATACTTGACCTTTCCTTCACAAATGATGACCCTGCAAATCATCTCTTTTTCTCCCAAAACCTTTCCACTTTTGAGAGCACTTTTTGTGGTTTCCATATTCTTAGAATCTTCATTACCTGAATCCAGACATGCTGTAGCATCTTTATTAAAATGAGTCTATTCCACAAATACTATTGAGCACCCACTATATGTCAAACTCTGCTTTAAATACGAGACCACACAATGACCGCAGTGACCAGAATTCAACCCAGGATGCCAGCTGGACTCTAAGTGAACCTTGTGGTGGTATGGTTCTGACCCCATTGTTTCAGAATTGCAGTCCGTGACTGTATGGCTATTTTTGAAAGCCATTCCACACTGTTAATTTACTCTAGATTAGAATTTAACACCTCAGGACTTCATATAACTTACTGTTATTATTATTATTATTATTACCACTATTACTCTTCTGAGCATTATAAAAGATAACTTTTGGAGAATGATATATAGGGTCAAAAATCTTTTATATCTCTAATTCTCGCGGCAGCTCTCTGAACCTGTATTATTATTTCTAATTCAAAGATGGCAAAACTGAGGCTCAGAAAAGTTTAGGGTATTGCTTGAAATGGCATATGTAATATGTAGTCAAGCTAGAATTTGAACTCAGACCTCCTGACTCCAAATCTGAAACATTTTCTATTGCTTCATGCAGGATAAGAGAGGGCTTACCTGCCCATAACTTAGCAAGTGGAACAAAGGAGGGCAGGGCATTACTTTTTCCTACTTAGTTATATGTAATTACCTTTGCCCTTTTATTATAGCCTCTTGATTGATTGATCAATTGATAAGTCCTTGATTGATCTATCAGTATATTGGCTGTCTTTGTCTTCAATTAGTGTCATTCACGAATCAGATGAGCAAGTCCCTGTGTTCTGATCTAAGTTATTAAAATCTCTGACGAGGACACAGCCAAAGAGAGAACCCACTGGCACAGTTCTGGGATTCCTTTCCCTGGGTTAACGTTGATGTAGTAATTAACACATTAGCAACAATTTTCAACCAGCTAGAATTTTATGTACCTGTGTCATCTTTCTGCTCACATGTCCCCGTCTCAACATTCAAAGAGATCATGAAAGCCTTTGTCTCTTGTCATGCTAAAATCCTGATACCTTTTGTCTGTGGAATTCCCCTGATCCACCAAAGAGAAAAGGGTCACTTTTTAACTGAGCGGACCATTTTAATTGTCCCCGCAGAGTAAGTTACCTCAGTATTCAGAAGAAAACACTCAAGGTGTTCTTTTCAATCTTGGAAGGGCCCTGTGGGAGCCCCATCCTCCCAGATCCAACTTGGCTGTCACCTTCCATGGAAGCCTTTTTGAATCCCCGCTGCCGATGTGGCCACACTCTCTGCTCTGCCCCAGCATGAAGGGCATTTCTCTGAGGTGGCACCTACCACATTGCTTCCTAGTTATTTATGTTTTCTTTCTACCCTCAGTATTTGGACATCTTAAGGGCAAGGATTGCATTTTATTCACCTCGGAAATTTTCCACGATCTAGTGTCGTGATTGGTGGCATAGTAAACCTGTGCCAAATGAATGAATGTGTGGTTGAATACATATACGGATGTGATATAAAATTTTGCTGTAAAGTTTTTATTAGATAAACCATACCAACAAGAGTCCCCTTTCGATTTCGTTGGGGCTTTGGCACTTCTTATTAAAGATGTCCAGGAACAATGGGCAAAGCTTGATCAAGAATGTCCAACATTCATTTATGCCTGAAAAGGAAGAATTAATCCTTTGGCCCCCTAGAGGAGTTGTAGTTTTAAGATTAATCTTAACTCTGTTTGTAGCCTATAAAACAAAACTAATTGCAGAATTCAAAGCTTTAGAGCATTTTTAGGTGGCTTGATGGGGAAGCATTGAAATAAATACAAACATTTAGATAAAACAACCATTTTAATAGTATTAACTCTGCCAATTAATGATAATGGAAGAGCCGTCCAATTAGCTAAATCGCTAATAGTTTTATCAAGCAGAGGTTGGTAATTTAAAGCAAACAAATTCTTTCTAATTTTATCCACTTGCACACCAAGATATTTAAAGGATAACAGGGGATCCAATAAAGAGTATTGCTCAAGAAGAGCTATATTTAAATCTCCTAATGGCTATAACATAGAGTTACCCCAATTAGTTAGAAAACCCAAGCAGTCAGTAAATTCTTTCAAGCCTCCATAATTTGGGGTAAAAATAAATGAGATACAACAAAGGTGCTGCTTGCAATCATTAGCATCATTATTGTGGTATTTTTGGAAGATAGAGAGTGCCCGGAGACAGTCAGGGGTGTAAATTTAACTCATCGAATCCGGCAATTGTGAGTGCTCTGTCCTCACGCTGTGCTTCACACAGCATTTCTGAGGGGGTTTGCTCGGAGGTCACGGCACAATACTCCTTTTCAGGGCAGAAGACCAGGAGGACGTTCATGTGCACAGTCCCACACCAAAGGTAGGACTTTCTTTGTCAAACCTCCATGGAGAATTCAGGCACATAATTGGATAATTCAGGAAAATCCTCTTAGGACCAGAATGATGTTAACATTTCTTACAATTCCAATTTTATGATTTTAAAAACATCCACATCTTCTGGATATGTGAGCTTCATTAGCGGGGATCTGGTCAGTTAAGGACAAATGACAAATGATAGACTGGAAAGGGCCTCTGTAGTCTGACTTCTGCTTGACCACAAGATCAACCCTTAAAATTTCAGATTTAATGATGCTGTTTATCCCAAATTAGGGTGCTGCCAACCAAGCATCGTGCTCAGTTGGACAAGTTTTAAGAGAAAAGGACAAAATGGAAAGCATCTCTGAAGCATTCTCTCTGTCAGTGTTAACAGGAATGAAATATTCTTTGACTATAATAACAATGACAGTTTATAGAGGCACTTTCTATGAGTCAAGCACTGTGTTAATATCTTGATATTCATTATTCTTCAAGATTCCATCAATAAAGCAGGATATTATCCCTGTTGTATAGATGAGTTTCCCGGGGCTTACAGGTTCAAGTAGCTTCCCACAGCAACGAGTCTTGGAGTCAGTATTCCATAGGGCTCTAATTACAAAGACGTTGATCTTTACCTGGATCATATACTGCCATCCTGGTCCCAGCACCTGGCATATTGTCAGTTCTCGGTGTATATTGCAGGATGATGATGGTCTCCATGTGTTCCAGTGGTATAGAGAACAAATACCCTGTGGACGGCCCTGTGGGGTAAATACAGAATGAACTGGACCCAGCTGGGCATTTGCATCAAAGTGCCTCACCAGAGTTCCCAGCTGGGCTGGCAGAGTGCCCAGGCACTGCCCCGGAGTCCAGATGGAATGCTCTTTGAGATGCCTCTGGTTTTCATTTTCCAAGTCTTGCCACACACAACAAGTGGGTCTGGGAATGGCCTCAGAGTCCCAACGCTGCCTCACTTGTGAGGAGTTTGGGGGGGTCATGGAAACGAGAAGAATTGGTGATATCAAAATCTTGGTATCAAACCCTAACTTTTCTCTAAACTGTTAAAAGACTTGTCAAATCCATCAATAGAATCAAGTCTCAACAAGGTTCGGGAGATAAAAGGTCGTCAGTGATATAAGGCACATGGAACTTGTGTTTACCAAGAAACAAGGGCAAAGGCTAGTTGAAGGGTTTAAATGTAGCTCAGTTTTGGGGCTGAGGACACCATGGGCTGAAAGGACACTTACTAACCCAGAAGCCTATGCAGGCAGGCCAGCCTGAGCAAGGCCCAATCAGTATTAAGAAGCAGTCCTTTTTTTTTTTTTAACTTATTTATTTGAGAGAGAGCTCAAAGTGAGTGAGAGAGAACACAAGTGGGGAGGAGGGGCAGAGAGGGGGAGAAGCAGACTCCCCGCTGAGCAGGGAGCCCAATGCGATGCAGGACTCCATCTCAGGACTGTGGGATCATGACCTGAGCCAAAGGCAGACGCTTAACCGACTGAGTCACTCAGGCACCCGAGAAGCAGTCTTAATTTCTCTTCCTTTACATTCTCTATTGTTCAGCTTAGGTCACTTTAAATATTCCTCTCTTAGGAAGGCAACTGTGGAGTCAGTTGTGACCCTAAGTTCAGATATTGGCTCTGCTCCTTAGTAGGTATGGGAACATGGGCTGGTCATTTAACCACCCACAAGCACAGGTCTCATGGTAAAAAGGATCTTGCAGACTGTAGATACACAATGAATGTGGGTGTTTTCTTTCTAATTCTACTCTTCTTTACTACTTGTAGAAGAGTGTAAGTGGAGCTGGACCCCAGCAAAACCAGTACTTGAGTTTGAGAAAGAATGAAAACAAACAAACAAGTGAACAGCTGAAAAGTACTAGGAGCAATGTATGTTTGGTCCCAGAGATTTTCACAGTAAATTCTATCTGCCATCAGCTGAGTGTGGGGGTGAAACACTGGGCCATGGGATTGGGATCCTTGGGATTTTTCCCACTTTGGCCACTATCTAGTGTCAGGTTTCCTGAGAAATAGACTCTAATCTCACAGATTACTATGCAGGAGGTTTACTGGGGATTGCTCTCAGCAACTCCTGTGAGGGGTTGAGGCCGAAGGAGTAGTCAGAGGGGAAGTGTGACATACTGTACCAAAGGCCTCAGCCGACCCCACCTGGAGCTCTGGTGCTTTGAAATGTCCTTTCAGAACTGCCCCAAATGTAGGCAAAGGAGCCGGGCCTTTGAACCCTTGCATTGACCAGTCGCTCCCTATAGGCTGACCCAGGGAGGAGAGGTCATAGTCCTAGGAGAGGGCAGTGCCTGCAGAGGGCCTGTGCTGTAATCCATCGGCAGATAGCACTACTCACAGCTGGGAGACGGTGTCTTCAAGAGAAGAGTAAAGGAGCTGGGGCAGGGCGTCCTGGCTTCCACTAGTGCTACCAGGTGTGTAAGTCACCACGCTTCTTTGGTCCTCACTATCCCTTAAATCAAACAATGCTTTCAACCAATATTTATGAACACCTACTTTCTGCATATTGTTTCCTTTAAAAAAAAGATTTTATTTATTTATTTGAGAAAGATAGAGAGCACAAAGGCGGGGGGAGCGGCAGGCAGAGGGAGAGGGAGAAGCAGGTGTGGGCCTCGATCCCAGGACCCTGGGATCATGACCTGGAGCCAAAGGCAGACGCTGAGGCACCCAGGCACCCCCACATTGTTTCCTTTTGTGGAATGTCCCCTCACTCAGAGTTGCCTGATGAATCAATACATCAAAATGCCACTTCCTCTTAGGAGCCACTTCCAAATACCAGGCACAGTTATACACTATCTTTCCTGTTTCTGTCAAAGCATTTCATGTCTACCTCTCCTGAGACTTACCTCACTGCATGAAAATGACTCTGGTCAGGGAACCCTACTTCTATTTGCATATTTTTCTCTCCCTCAACATGAAACTTTAGTTGAACAAGTCATTATTGAAAGTCTATTTTGTACAATATTAGCATAGATATGCCCTTTTTCTTTTGGTGAGTATTTGCATGGTTTACTCTTTTCATTCTCTTCCTTTCAATTCTTCTGTATTATTATATTTTAGATATGTCTCCTGTAAATGACATTTAATTCAAATTAACTTTATTATCATCGCAGTCTGACAATCTTTGCATTTTAATTGTAGTGTTTAGATCATTTACAATTAATGTAAGTACTGATGTATTTAGATTAAAATCAACCAATTTATTTTATGCTGTTTCTTTAATCCATCAGATCTATGTCTCTTTTTCTCACCTTTCTTAACTTATTTTGGATTGATTTTTTTTTTCTTTACTGTCTAGTTTTTTCTTCTCTGTTGATTTGGAAATCATGTACTCTTTTCTAATCTTTTAGAAATTACAACATTCACCCCTCACTTAGCAAAATCTAATGTTAACACTTTGACTCTCCTTCTGGAGTAAATACAAGGACTGTAGAATAATTGAACTACGTTCCCCCTCTCTCCCCAACTTATAGTTGACAATATATAGTTGCCATGAATCTTAATTCTCTAGATTTTAAAACTGTGTAAGACATTCACACTCTAGCTTTTAAAGTCAATATTTATGTTTACCCACATATTTACTGCTTTTAAAATTCTTCAATTCTTCTTGCATCTCTGATCCTTTAGCTGAGTCCACTGCTTGTGCGGTCTCTCAGTTTTTGTTTATCTGAAAATTTCTGTATTTTACTTTCATGCTTAAAGTATATTTTGCTGTGTCTATGAGTCTATGGTAGTTTTTGTTTTCTATAAGAACATAAAAATGTATTCTCATTTTCCTTTGGTTTTCATTTTTGCCCTTGAGAAAGTTAACTGTTGATCCTTTGATGATAAATCTGTCTTTTTTCTTTAGCTGCTGCAAACATTTTTCACTTGTTTAGTTTCTAGTAGTTTCAGAGTGATACATCTTAATATATATTTCTTTTTTCTTTATCCTGCTTGGGGTTCTGAGGTTTTGTTAAATCTGTCCTGGAAAATTCTGTCATTTAATCCATAACATTTGAAATATTGTTTTTGGCCCATCTCTCTCTCTTGCTTTTATTTCTAACCCTACCACTAAATATATGTTAGACCTTTTCAATATAACTTCTGTCTCTTATCCTCTCTTCTATATTTTCTATCTTTTTGTATCTTTGTGCTGTATTGTAGTAAGTTTATTCTGACTTACTCTTTTGTTCAATAATCCCCTCTTCATTTATGTCTAATCTGCCATGAAACTCATTCAATCGATTTTTAATTTGTTATATTTTTCCTTTTCAAAACTATATCACTTTTCCCCCAGTTTCTTCCTGAAAATTTCAGGCTTGGTATTTGTTTTTTCTTTGAGTTGGTAGGGACAGCTGTTTTTACAGTCAATATCAGATAATTCCAATATGCAAAGTTCCTTATTAGTCTGTTTCTAGAGTCTTATTATTTTGACTGGTTTCACTCATGGTGTCTTATTTCCTACATGCCTCATTTTTTTTTTTTTTTTGATTATGTGCTGTGCAATATATTTGATGAATTATTTCTAGGAATATTTTGAGACATGTGAGTGGTAGGTGGTTTACATGAGTCCTAACCTTTGGTGGGCCCTGAACTTTGTCTTTTGTTCTCTCTGCACTCAAAGACTTCCAAAAACAAATGCAGTTTCATAGTTATTTCTTCCAGATAGACAACTGCTCTTAGGGAAAAACAGATTTGAATACAGAACTTTCATTTTCCCTTGGATTTTGACTGGGAAATTTCTTATTCTTTGGTGCTTTTGGAAGGTGTGAGTTTTAAAAAAATATTCTTTCTAATTTTACTTTACTTTTTTTCAGCAGAAGGGTTAATCTGAGGTAACTAATCTACTATTATAGGGAGTAGAATTCTATTTTTGTATTTTAGTTTTTAGTGCAGTTCTGGTATCTCAATATTTGCTGAATAATGACAATATGAATGATCATGGGCATTGGAATCAAGTTGTGTAAGCTATAGTTTCTGTCTTCAGGGAACGTATTATTTATTAGGCGGGAAAAGAAAACACAAAAAACTTTGAGCAATGACTATTCTATGGGTGATATACAGTAAAAGCTAGACTTCCATACTTTCTTAGTAGAAATATAAATTAATACAACTCTTGGGAGAAAAATTTAATAATGCTTACCGAAATTAAGTATGTATATACCCTTTGCCAAATAATACCACATTTAGGTTGTATTATCTGATGTACACTCTACATATACCTGTATTAAGTGTTCGAATATGTATATGAATATTCATTCATAGCAGCATGCTTGTAATGAAGGCTGGAAACAATCTAAATATCAACAGGGGATTGATTGAACAAATCATGATATAGCATACAATGGAATACTATGTAGCCATTAAAAAGATAGGAGAAGATGTATATGTATTGATATGGAATAATTTCTATGAAATATTTAAGTGGAAAAAATAAACAAGCTTGAGAGTATATATATTATGCTACATGCATACACACACACACACACACACACACACACACACAGCCTTAGAAATTTACAGTGTCTCTGAAAGACTCTACATAGAGCTACTAACAGTGGTTGCATCTGAAGAGAACTGGGACTTGGAACACAGGAAGAGTAGGGAAACTTTTCCCTGGGAACTTTTGTGTTCTGTATATTTATTATATCATATCATGTGATATTATACTTATTTTTGCCATGTGCATTTTTTAAATCATTACATTAAAGAACCAAAAAGTGCTAGGAAAATGATCTATTAGAAGGCATATTATTCTGATGATCAGTTGACCTATGCTGTAGTTTGGTTTTGCTCTGACAAAGTCCCATGACCTTTCTAGAATTCAGTGTCTTTCTCTGTGAAATGACACTGACCTCAATAATCCTTACGGCCTCTTACAATGTTAACATTCCCCAGTTCCATTCACTAGCATGGAGATGCTTCACTGAAGAAATACTTTAGTAAGGCAGTACCTTTGAAGCTAATTTGGCAAATCAAAGTATTATTAGTGTTAGAGGAAAGTATTGGTTGCTGAGAATGGGAAGCTTCCCTTTGGTTCTCCTTCAAGTATTACACTGATTTCCATTAGACAATTAAAATAATTGATCATTTGGATATTCACAGTTGGAAACTATGGTTTTTAATAGAACCTCCCATTTGAAATATCTCAGACCTGTTTTTCTTTAGGATCAAGTGGGCTTAAGTCTCTGACAGGCTGACCAAATCTTATTACCCTCTATTTACTGTACAACAAAAGCTTATTTCATAAATGCTTCCACATTTTATGCTCATAGATCTAAGTGGCCAAAACATTTAATTAAATGAACTATTCATGCAATCTCATTTCCTGGCTGGTCATCTCTATCAATGATAACAGTAGCACCCACCCCATGGCTATGAGTGAATCTTAAAAAAAAAAAGAGAATAATTATTTAAATCTAAACTATGCTTAGACTAATGATTTAAAATATTTTTTAAACCATACAAGTAATTTGAGTTTATGATCAAAAATCCCAATATTGGAGAAGTATATAAAGTAAGAAGTGAAAGTTTTCTCTTTCCTGCTCTAATCCTGCTCCTGGAAGTAAACACAGTTAGTATGGCATGTATTTTCTTACACACACACACACACACACGCACGTGCATGCTTGCATGCACATGCACATACAGAGTTTGTTTTTATAATAATGGGATTATATGTAACATACTGTTTTACAGTTTGTTTTCATACTCAGCAGTGTAATGTACTTGGGGTACAATATATTCTTTAAAGGGCTATAAACTACACATTCACACAGATATACCATGATTTATTTACACATTTTCTTAGCAATGGACAGCTAGGGTTAGTTTCCATTTATATGCTGTGAGAAGCAGTATTGCATAGGACTTAGACATTTGGCTAGAATGTTTGTAGATTATTTTTCTAGAATTGGGGTTTTAGGTTACACGGTGCTTCCCACATACCAGGCGCCATTGTAAGCATTTTACAAATATCAACTTTTTCATGCTATAATAACATAAATACTATTATTATCTCCGTTTTCCAGATGAGAAATTTAAGGCCAGACAGAAGTAACCTGCTGGAGATCTCACAGCTCTAGCTGGTAGAGTCAGGATTGGAACCCAGGCTTGCTGATTCCAGAGCCTGGGCTTAGCTCCTAAGCTCTGCTGCCTTACAGGATAGGTATAGTTGGAATTTTGATAGACACTGCCAACTTGTCCTCCAGAATGATTGTATCAATTTATATTGCCACCAACTGAGAATTTGAGCGTTCATTTGTTTCCTCATTTCCTGACCAAATGCTATGTTCTTACTTTTAAAATTTTTTTGCCAATTTGTGGTCAGAAAAATGATATATTATTGCTTTAATTTACAATTAGCATATTATGAACATTCATAATACTTAACTTTTATTAGGCCCCTACTACAATAAAATTCTTCATCATTTCCAGATTATCATCCAAGAGCAGTGAAGCCCACACACAGCTTCTTCAGGAAATGCTGACAACATGGTATACGTATGGCTTCCTTGTTTGTAGGGCTTCCAAGGTTTGCTTTTGAGGTTAATTTCTTTTTTTGTTTTGGATAAACTTCTCACAGGGGACCTGGGCAAGCAGAAGCCTTTTTAAAATTATAGCCTGAACTATTTCTTGAGCAATCCAGGAACTCATTTACAATGCAATCCTCAGATTCTTATAACATAGTTTGCGAGAGGGTGTGCCCAGAGCAGTTAGGAAAAAGCAAAACAGCATTTTCACAATGAGGGATTTAGCAGGAAGATATGACCCAACAAGTAGAAACGCTTTTAAAGGTTCAATCAAGTTTATTCCCATCACATTCCTCTGGAATGCCCAACAGGCACATGCTTTGTCAATGAAAATTATTTTCAATCTCATTGATGTTTTATTTGGCAAGAATTATTTCTTTGAACAATTTCTTATTAATCATCTAAGATTTTCCATTTCTGACAGGGTTATCACCAGCTGCATTTTTATAAAAGAGCCAACTTCAACCTGTGTTCAGTTTTAATCTGTTTGTGTCTTGTGAATGTAATTGGAAAAAAACTCTGCCAATCTATCTGCAACCACACTTCAGATCTTCCACATTTAAAGGGTAAGAAATGCGAACACAATGGAAGTCTTCTATCATCCTTATTTTGTGAGTCCCAAATCACGACATGCCCACCCACCTTCCCACTCATGCCATTTAGCTTTCTCCCCCTCTTTGCGGCTCTTAGTTTTCTATTTCTGGGGACACGGTTTGCCCTGTGGTAATCCAAATATGAATAACCACACCTAGTGTCTTGATGGGGTCCTGCCTCCCAAACTGATAACTCATCGTGGCATCAAGATGGTAACTTCCCATAGGTGCTGATCCAATCTGATTTGCTTGAACCACCTTCTACATGGGTGGATTAAAAATCCATGGAGGCTGAGGTGGAGGTGTCTAGCGTGTCTGATTTTTACGTATAATGTTGGACAGTGCTGCCTCCTGGCTGTAAGCAGCCTGCAGGTCCCAGGGAGCATTTCAGTGGGCTTCAGCTTAAACATTGTTTATGCGTGGCCATTGATTTTCTTTAGCAAGAGCTGCCAACCCAGTGGAATTTAGCTCCTCCTGTCCGGCAACCCCATCCTCTCCTCAACAGGGTGGCAAGCAGGGGAGCTGGGCTGGTGGCAGGAGCAATGGCCATCTTGACGATCTAGTGCAGTGGTTCTCAATGTGTTGCCTGGAAACTTGTTAGAAATGGAAAACCCCTTGCCCCACCCCTTGTCTCCTGGTGATTTGGGTATAGGCCAAAAAGTTTGAGAATCATTCCTCTAGGTTAATATGTCAGAATCTTCTACTTGATTTTTTTTTTTTTTTTACCCCCTATATTTTAAATCCCTCTTTACCCTGTAACATGTTCTCAGTCATGGATCCACTTTCTGAATGTCTTTGAGCTGTCTTGTGGACAGGGGCTCCCACCCTGACGAGTGGTGTGCTGGCAACTGTTTAACAACAGGCTCGGAAGGAGGGCACCTGATGTGTAGCTGTTCGCAATTTCTGTGGTGTAAATACACCCACAAGGCCGTAATTGCCCTCAAGAGTGGGTGTGAGCCAGCTCCAACACCCTACAGGGAGGCACCGATAATTCTGTAGGTTTTGGTCCACATTTAGCTCAATGGGGATTTAGATGGGGTTTCCACACAAAATTAGTAATTTGTGTGGAAATTATTTGCAGGCCATTTGTTGAATCATTGAATACTTTTGATCATTTAGGTGATTAAAATATTCCGTTGATATCCTTTCTTTATGATCGCTAGAAGTATTCAAGATCAGCTTTCAAACAACATTTTTGGGCTCACACACACATAACAGATTCAACCCCACAGCTATATTTGGTGCCTTTCCTATGCATGCCCTGTCAAAATGACTCGTTTGGTAGAGGGTAAGTCCTAAAACCATGTAGACCTTGTTTTGCCCACCATTCTATTTTTATGACTTACAATCAGAATTGTCCAAAAAACTGTTTGTTGAATTAATAAATTAGTAACTGTATTAGTTTATTAGGGCTTCCATAACAAAATACCCAGAGTGAGTGGCTTAAGTAACATTTATTTTCTCACAATTCTGGAAGCTAGAGGTGCAAGATCAAGGTCTAGGCAGGTTTGGTTTCTTCTGAGACCTCTCTTCTTGGCTGGCAGATGGCTGCTTTTTTGCTGTGTCCTCATGTGGTTGTCCTTCTGTCTGTGTCTCTCTGTCCAGATTTCTCTTCTTAAAAAGGACACCAGTGATAGTGAATTAGGGCTTATCCTAACAGCTTCATTATAAGCTAAGTTACCTCTTTAAAGACCATGTCTCCAAATACAGTTACATCCTGAGGTACTGGGGGTTAGCAATTCAACATAGAATTCTGGGGGGGGATATAATTTAGCCCCAAACAATAACAAGCAAGGTTTCTGTATCTTAAGGTTCTAGTAGCACAGTAAAAGAATAAGACATCAGTTGTGAATTTAGAGTATATCTGACATGTGCCTCTATATTTGCCTTAGTATGATAACTTGTATTGAGTATGAAGTGGATACAATCTCATCTAAGAAATGACAAACTAATCTTACAAATTGCAGAAATGTCCTTCCCATCTCTCCTCTCATCTCATACTGATTTATCATTGGCACATGAAGTTTTGTTCCTGTTAAATGAGGTAGAAGAATAGGAGAGATGGAAATGTAATTAGCTATATATACAGAAAAAGATGTGGGAGCTGCAATCACATATATGTGTCTCTAGGTTGCGCTGTAAAAGGAAGATGTGGAAACTTGATCCCAGCACATACTTGCACTTGAAGGAAAGCACCATTGAGGAGGTTCCAATGCAAAATAAAATCTCAGCTTCTCACATTTCTGAGATTTTTTTTTTTTTATTTGATAGCTATCAGAACAACAGGAAAGAAGTTCAAAGTGTAGCAAGTTAGAAAGCCTGTGGAGTGTCTGTGTTGGGGAACAGTAGGCTCTGAAGAGTGGAAACTTTCTTGGTTGAAAAATGGCTCCACTTGAGTCAGAATTCTGGCCAGTTATAGAGAGAGTAACATGTCACCTGAAGTCCAGTTTCTGTTTTTTTCCTTATTGACGTTCTGTCATCTTAAATCCTGTGGTGACGTGAGTGAATCTTAACACAACATTTTAATTTTATACCATAGGTTCTGTTAGCTTAGGTGTAATTTTTCTATTACCTTTTGGGATCACGATCAGACTTTTCAAAGTTATTTATTTTATTGTTTTTTAAGTTAAGTTCTCTTTTGATTAGGAAACTTTCCTTTAGAAATCCTCAAAATAATTTCAACATGCCTTGAGGGCATATGTTCTTATAATAAAATAGCATGACTAGGTGGTTCTTGGCGATCAGCCTAGCATGGTGAGGCATGCTGTTAGTACACAATTACACACATCCTAGTGTATGTCTTATTTCGTAATTGTTCTTCTCATTCAGAGATGCTGCTGAAAGCAATTACGTAAGTCTTGTTCATTTCACGAGGAAGGAAATGGGTGGAAGTAAAGCAGAGCCAAGTTCATAGGCACTGAGGGCAACTGTACCTTAGACAGAACGTCGCATCTCTTGATATAATATTGGGCTACATTCTCAGGAGATTGAATCAGCATATGTTGGCCTTCTTCTCCTAAAGCCTCCCCCCACCCCCACCCAACTCCCAGCCCCAACCAGCAAGCACTCATAATAGCGGCGCCTGTAACTTGCGTATTTAGATTTATTTTTAAAGTTTTTCATAAAACTGAGGGATACAGTGGTGATATTCTCTATCTCATGACTTCAAAACCCTAGTCTGTGTGTCTAGGGGTGTGACACATCTTAAGTAACATAAAGGTCACTGACTCGAAAAAGAAACATGGGGGAGAGAACTAGGAGAGTTGCTTCTGTTACATAAGGCGGCTCTCAAAATCAGAGATAACCAGCACAACTGGTTATACAGATGGGGATTGCTTAGGGTCGGGATGTCCTGAAGGTAGTCTTCTGAGGAATGCTTTTGGGTCTGGTGTGTATTCTGTAGAGAAAGAATTCTTAAAACTCCACCAAGTAGTAGGGAGTTTTCAACCTGCCCTGTGGAGATTGTCTAGTCAGGATACATTTGTGGGGTTCCTCCCGAAATGCATCAGGGAGCCATATAATAAGAACCAATACACATTTTTTTTTTTTTTTTGAACGAATGACTTATTAATGAGAAGACAACCTGCTTCTTCTTTCTCCTGATTTCAATAGTTCCTCAAATCCCAAGGGAGCTTTGGATATCCCTGAGTTACTTGGCAGCTTCATGTCAGGTCAAATGACCAAGAATTTGGTTTGGAAAGAGCAGGCTGTCCTCTGTGTGGTAAGGAGTCCCTAGATACCAGTGCCTTCTCTTAAGAATGCAGCTGAAAGCATGCCCACCAATGTGCCTTTGCTGGAGGATATCTGGAGTCATTTGAAAGAGAAAGCGAAGGATGAAACCAGCTATTGATTCTGTTGGGCCTTGTACTTTTGTGGGGGACCCTTGACGGCAGCGAGATGGTAGACCGTAAGATTCTTGAGGACAAGGACTGTGTTAACTGACTTTGTATTTCTAGAGTTAAACCTAGAACGTGATATGTGGGAGATGCTTAAAGTATGTTGTTCATTCCTGTTATGGTTAATTTTATGTGGCAACTTGGTTAGGCCATGATACCCAGATATTTGGTCAGGTATGTTTGGGTGGTGCTGTGAAGGTATTTTTAAAATGAGATTAGCATCTCTATCAGTAGACTTTGAGTATGGAGGCCCTCTGTGATGGTTAATTTTATGTGCCATGTTGTAGGTCGGCCTCCTCTAACCAGTTGAAGGCATTCAGAAAAAGACCCCTCCCCTCCGCCCCCACCCCCCCACCGGAGGAAGAGGCCATTCTGCCAGCTTCAGGCTTGAACTGCAGTATCAACTCCTCCCTGATTTTCCAGCTTGCCTGCTGACCCTACAAAATTTGGACTTGCCAGCCTCCACAACTGTGTGATCCAGTTCCTTATGAACGAAAGAAGGCCTCTAGAATCTTGGCTTTACTATAGTGATCTCCCCCCACCCCCAAATTCCAGTGAAGTAGAAGGAGACTACTTTGCCAAGTTAAAACTTTGAATCTTTGCCCTAAAATCCCCAATAGTCTTCCTTTTCAATAGAGAAAGCCCTAATACGGACAAGGGTGCCAAGATAGGGGAAGATGATTTGGGGTGGTGGAAGAGGAGAAGAATTCCACAACACTTGTCCAAATCCTTGATTTCATATTTACTCTTAGTGTCCAGTATAAAAATGGTTGGCTTGATTTAAATGCCTTTGTTGGGTTCAAAGCCCCGTCGCCACCACCGGCAGCAGCTCACCCTGCTGTGGCATGGAGAGGCTGACGACCACTTTTCAGCCTGATGTGATTTCTAACAGCTGAGATATTAAAACACTGAAAAACGGGGTTTATAATGGAAATGCTGACAGACTATTAACTATAGCAGCCCTGCTCTAATAAATGGAATGGCCTGTCATAATCTCTAGTTCATAAATATGCAAATACAAGACTGGGGATTTGCTCCAAAGGATGTCTCTATAATTTTAACTGACCTTTACTGATACCAAATGAGCCTGTTGCTTCTGTTTTTGTACACTGGATATAAAGTACAGGAAATCCAGCCGCCTGTCAGCCTAAAGTATATAAAGTTTAAACTGCCGGCTACTAAACTCTGGGCTCAGATTCCATTTCTCTTCGCATTCACACTTTTTATTGACATTTTCATTTTTTTTTTTTCCCCAGGGGGTGGAAGCTGAGTGGGGGCGAAATCAAACATTGTTCATCCCCCTTTCCCCCCCCACATTATTTCCACATGTCACAGTGCCTGCCCAGCCAAAATTCATGGATTGCCTCAAGGACAAACAGGCCATCTACGCTGAATTATAAATTTGAGTTTTATCCAGTTTTCTGCTTTTGGACCAAATGGGCAGCAAATCCAGTGACTTCATATTTAATAACCTAGATGTCATTTGTCCTGTGTCTTTCAGCACAGAGCAAAGAGTTGGATGGCTAGCAGTTTTGCAGATTTTTTTTCCCCCTAATTATTTTAAGCTATTCAGCCTGGTCTCCAAACTATTGATGCGGAGCCAAATTGCCAGCAGGGGAAAGCTCTGTCCAATCCAGGAGCTAAATGAGTCACTGAGAGTCAATCTGTTTGTGCCTCGCTGCTGGAGTTTCCCGGGGCCGGCCTCGGCGGGCTGGGCCCTCGTGGGGCCCCCGCGCCTCCCGCTTCCCGCTCGGCCCCGCGCGCCGCAGCTGCTCTGTGTGCCCACCGGCTGGCGTGAAATCCGGCCCTTCAATCACACTGTACTTGGGGCCTCGCGCTGATAGGAAATGAAGACATCTTGGACTTGTTATGTTCGCCTCCCCAGTAATTCATCAGGTATCTGCAAAGTACAGGAAGACACCTCAACAGAATGCGTGATTGGCGTGCCCACTCCAGGGCCCTCGCGGCACTCTTGGACTCTTCCCAGCGGCCCCCATGAAGTCCCTGGAAAAGGAAAGCTTCATTTGGTCAGGGAGAAACAACAAATAAAACTGGGAGTGGAAGGGATGGGTGGGTATGTTGCAGTGGTGGCCGACAGGAGAGCCCCAGCCTCACAGCCAGAAGTTGCTGGGGCATTGGGAGAGAGCTCACAGTGCCTGAATAAGTTGGGGTTTTTTTTTTTTGTTTTTGTTTTGTTGTTCTTTTTTCCAACTGAAATATTTAATTTCTAACAATATTTATTAAAAAGCAAAATGCTTGCATTCTTCCCGGTAGGCTCAGGATTCAATTACACAGAAATATGCAGCCGACTTAAGGACTGCACATAAGATTAAGATAACTGGTATTTCATGGTAAATGATTAAATTAGCTGACACAGTCCTATCCTGAACTTTGCCATTAGGACTGACATTTTTGTACTGTGTGCATTGAGGACTATGGGTAATCTAACCCGGTATGAACTTTTTCTCTCTGCAACTCAAACTCGATCAAGGAGCAGTGTTCTCTCTGAGCATCTGAACAGAGGAGTTAATACAGAGTTTGAGAAAACAACCACAAAAAATTTGATTGTAGTAAGCTGAACTGCCCCCAGAGTACTCTGGAATTAGAGAACTCAGGGGTCCTTGAGAAACAACGAAGAGGCAGGGGGCAGAGGGGGATTATTGATTAACTGATTTACTGTAATTTTCAGATAGAAATATCTGGGAAAAAAACTCAATGGGCAGAGTTTTTTCTTTTTCACAGTAAAGTCTCAGTGGCCTGCAAGCTTTGTTCCCCGTGAGGCAGCCAGTTCGATTTCTGTAGTTACGACAAACCTCACCTTTTTAGGTATTTCATGCTGATTTTTGGCTTTCCTTTTTCTAGCTATCAAGGGAACAAGGGCAGTTAGAGAAAAAAGTCAGATTTCTGAAACACAGAAAAACTTCTCACTGAAATCAGGAATGGGTTAGTGAATCGCTCTCCCTTTTTTTCTGGAGGTCACCCCTGTGCTGAGGTGTCAGTAGTGGGTTTCTGGATTCTGGGGATCCAAGAAGTTCTGGCAAGCGCCCCTGCCATCTTAGTCAGAAGTAATTAACTAAAAAATAAAGGCCCCTCTTTCTCTTCATATTTCGATCCTCAGAGCAGCTAATACCAAGCATGAAACGCCAGTTTTCAGATCATTAGTACAAAGCATCTTCCACAGGAGGCAATAAAATGTTGCTTTATATGACTCAGCTACAGTTACACTGCTTTCAGAAAGCAGGAATCTCCCTGAAAAGAAATTTACATGAAAACAGTCCCATTGTTTGAGAACTTATGCAAATGCTGTACAAAGGGGTTTGATAGTGATTTTTAAAAATTCAGTCTTTATCATTGCCTCAAAGATACCCCGAGAAACCCTGTTACCTGTAAAGAATTCCACTGTAATTATTATGTTTTAAAAAACATGTACAATATAGAGTTATTTCAGAATTTTTTCCCTAAGCTCCAAATTTCTTCCTAAGCTTCAAAGCCTTCTGTAATTGAATGTCCTACAGAGAGTCCCGTGCTTTTGGGTTTAACACTTCCGAGGGTCACTCATTACAAGTTAACAAAACTGGAGATAACAACCACAAAAACTGACATAGCTCCAAGTATTTGGAACAACCGGAAATGTTTTTCCCATGGTGGGTGTAGCTTTTAGGGACCACGTGGAGATCCATACCCCTTCGTGCTCAGTCAGCAGAAGAGGAAGCTCTGTGTCTCAATTCATGTTGATTGCCTCTCAACATCTTGGTGCTAGGGATCTGGATGTGTCCATTAACATATGCTCAAACAATGGATTGTCTGTGCCAGGAATCTCATTTCTGGAGAAAGACATTAAAAGGATGGGTGAGGAATAAGGTGTTGGACCAAATATTGTGACATTTCCCTTTGATTCTGACTTTCTTTAAATTCTTCTGCATTTAGTACCTTGCATCTGTCTGGCTTTGGTACCCATAGTTTCCCTTCCTCCTAATTCACTGTGGAAAATGATCAAAGTATGGAGTTTCTTCTACTCCAGAGGTTGGCATTTCTGCAGGCGCAAGCGAGCTTGGTTTTCAAGCACCAATCCTTGAACACAAGGAATTCCTTTAATGATCATGCCAGACAAAATAGACTTCAGAATCAAATGCTTTGCTGCCTCCTCTGCCATTTACCGGCTTTGACACTTTGGACAAGTCATTATAACCTCTGTAAGCCTCAGTCTCCTCTTCTGTAAATGGGACTCGTTGTCATCATCATCTTGTCTCATCAGTTAAAAAGAAAAAAAACGAACAACTGAGCAAATTGCCATTCAGATATTCTCAACAAGCGTGTGTGAATACATGTTTATTTCATCCTATCTAGTACAACAGTACTAGATAGCGTGCAAATTATAGAGTACACAAAAGTGGAAATTACATAATGAGGTGACAAAATAAACAGAAACTAATACTTTAATACTTTCTTCCCGTCTTGCACAACTCCCAGCATGCATAACCCCACTTTGGAGGAGCATAATGTGGGTAACGTACTCAGCACACTGCCTGGTACAGAGCAGTACCCCGTATATAGGTTAGGTGTTATTTATTTTTATGCCTAAAAAAAAGTCCAGTTGCTGTGGAGAACGTTCAGCCTCATATTGGCTTCTTTTTTGACATGACTTTGCTCTTCTCTAAGTGGCGGAGAAAGGCTGAGTTATAGGTCAGGCTCTTCCAGCACTGAGGAACCTCACTGCACAATTCTGGTCAGCAGTTTCTTCTGCTAAGAGATGCTCTACATTCACAAGGATTTTCAGCAGGGCCTCATGTTCCAAGGCAGATTGGTAGCTTCTCCCTTTGAGACAGGCAATGAAAATAGCAGAGTTGTTTCCCCTGATGTGAGGCTGGGGTGACATTGCTCCTTGACAACTGAAAACTACAGCGCAAGAATCTGTGCAGATGGGGAAGAGAAGGAGGGCAGGGTCAAAATCGGAGGAAAACAGAAAAATCTCTTTTTCTTAAATATTCATTTATTGCCATCTGTGCTGCCCTTGGCCTTATATGCAATAGGTAGGACACATAGATTTTGGATTTTATTGTGGTGGCATTGAGTATAAGTCCAGAAATTTGCATAAATACTCTTGGTATAGATGCTTCTAATTTCATACTCATTCATTTGTTAATCCTTAAGCATTGTTGTATAGACTGAGCATCCATTGTATGTCAGGCTCGGTGCTGGGCACAATTTTTGAAAATGAATTTGTCTTCAGAACAGAGAAGCAGGCCAAGGGAAATGATGGGAAGAAAGGCCCAAACTCATGCATAGGAACTTGGGATTTACTAGAGAATCTAATGTGAACCAAGCCATCATTGACCTCATACTTTTAAATTAGTGAGCATCAGCCATTCTCCTTGGAAATTCTTTTATTACCTAAAATATAAAGCCCTGGGGTGCCTGGGTGGTTCAGGCAGTTAAGCATCTGCCTTCGGCTCAGGTCATGAACCTGGGGTCCTGGGACCCACCCCTGCATCATCTCACTGGGCTGGGCTCCCTGCTCAGCAGGGAGTCTGCTTCTCCCTCCACTCCTCCCCCCACTCATGCTCTCTTTCACACTCTTGCTCCTGTGCTCTCTCGAATAAATAAAAAAACAAAAATCTTTAAAAAAATGTAAAACCTTGATGCAAAATCTTGAAAAAAAAATCCAAGAATTGAAAGCAGCATAGGAATTTACATTCATCTGGACAAAATGACATAGTGTTCAGTTCTGTTTCAGTTAGTCTGGATCCACTGGGTATCCAGACTTAGAGACTTCCTTTGTGTTCAAACTTTTCTGTTGACTTCACTCTTCTTAAGGCATAAAACCTTAAGGTAGACGGTGGTGATGTGTGTGTGTTAGACATTTCTGGTTCTTGTCAATATCTGGTTCTCTTCTTATTTTTGCACACAGAGAAGAGCAAATTTCCTGGTACAAAGAGGGGGCCTGTTACTAGTTCTAGCTAATGGGCTATAAGCTGAAGTGGAATGAGGTCCATTCTGGGTTTAGGGTGTTCTAACGAGATCTTCCTGTCTCCTTTTCCTTCTGCTGTGGAGATATGACCAGATGGTGTAACCTCCCTCAGCCTGGATCCCTGAGTAACCATAGGAGCAGAGCATCTCACTGATGCATAAGTGTTGGAACAAAAAAAACCTTTGTCTTCACAATCTACTGGGATTTCAGGGTTAACTTGTCACCTCAGCATAAACCATTCTACCCTGACAGTTACATGGTTTTTATATTTTTGTTTTTCCTGGAAGAGGAAGGGATATCTAGATCTTTCTCAAGAAATGTTCTACTCTGAGAAATTGTGAGCAAAGTACCATGATCTGAAGCCATCAGGGGACTGAAGTGAGAGAACTTATGAAAACACCAACAAAAAGGACGCATATATCTGGGGTTAACAAATCAACGTTTTGCTGGCCAATTTGTATCATCAGATGTTGGAGAGTCAACAACACATGGAGATTCTTCAAGGGAGTCACCTACGCAACTCCAACAGTGACAAAACTTTCTTTTATTAAAGAATGGGAAGAGTGCCCATCTAGGCTTTCAAAAGTGAGCAATGAAGGGTGACTTCTCAATAGGACGTTTTTAGGAACTTACAAAATGAAGAATTATACCATGAGAATCTCTACAAACAATGACTCTAACTTAGGTTTCTGAGAAAGAGGTCAGGAAGAGCAAACCACAAGTGGAAGCAAACAGAACTTGTCACAAGAAAGTCCCAGGGGAAAAATGACATTTTGTGCAAAAGCTCTCATTAAGAGTCTATTGAGAAGCTCGTAGTATAATATTTTTCTTCATAGAGCCAGTATACCATTACACAAGGTGAAATAATCATTCTAAACTGCTAACTAAGAGACCTCATGGAATAAAACTCCAGTTGAGTATAGTGGATATAATAAATATTCTGAGTTTCCAAGATAGTGACATTTCTGAGTCCCCTCAAGGCCTGGGAACTATGGTAGCCTGGTAGCGTCTAAGGCTGACTTGTTGATCTGTGAGGCTCTTTTAAATGCACTTTTAAGGCTGCTTTCTCCCTAATCTTAAACACTTGACCTTTCAGTCTGATATTCTTCAGTATTATTAGATTAGATGATTAGTTATTAAATATACTGTCTCCAGTAAATAGGTAATTGTATAATGCAATGGCCTTCAGCTTTTCCAGGCCATGTTCCCATGACATTTAGAGTTAGATCACTGAGTCCCTCTATGGTAGGAATGTTTAACCCTTTCTGTGGTTGTTAGAATGTACAGGGATTTCCTTGGCTCTCACACTCAAGCTGACTGAACGAAGGGCAGTCAAAAACGTAGAGTATCACATGTTTTGGACACCTATCGAACTAAAAGATCATAGAGTTCTTATTACATTTATAACCACGTAATAACAGTGAAAAATACATAAACCAGCACTTTCCCTGTGACAAGATGGTGTGATGAACACAATGTAGATACTCACTAGGCTTCAGTTTGAGTGCTTGGGAAAAATGTAGAGTGCTGTTTTGCAAGCCAGAGCACACAGGTCAGGAAGTTTGACCTGTCTCTGTTGGCTTTTGACAAATTTTGTCTGGCATGCTGGGATGGGGATAGACAGAAGGGAGAGGGGGAGGGAAGACAGGAACTGGCATGTTTTGGTGCCTCAATATGTGCCAAGCACTGTGTCAGCCATTTCACATATGCAGACTCACTTTCTCTTCCCCGAAAGAGAAATCAAGTTTGTATTATTAGTCCTTGTTTTCCATTTTAGAAACCTCAGGCTCAGAAAAGTTAAAGTAGCCCAAGCTCAAACAGCCAGGGTAGCCGGGCTGGGATTTGTGCTCGGATCTGTTTCACTTCCAAGTCCTCACTCATGCCTATATTTCACACCATCTTCTTTTTGTTATGTGCCTACTGTGTACAGATGTGGTGTTACTCGTGTTATAAAAGGAGGGGAGAGATGATCAGGGAAGTCTGAGTACCAATTATCCATCTGATGTCTTTTTAATTGCGGTCCTACTGTGCTCCCAGCAGCACACTGTGAAGAATGCAAAAGAAGTACTGAGACATCAGTACAGGCCCCCAAATTAGAGATTGAAAGCTATTTGGGAAGCACAGCAACACACAAAAGAACAATTCCTCATTGGGTCGTATGAATGGTAAGTCTAAAAGTTCACCATGGTCAGGGTAAGTATGGTCTGGAGATGATTACTGAGAGGTGATGAAATATGATCTTGTAGAGTAGGCAAGATTTGAAGAGAAGGGCATTTCAGGGATGATATGAGCCAAGGCATGGTGTCAGTGTTGCAGAAGGAAGGAGGAAATGACAGCCTGACTGTTTTCCTTCCACCTCACTCTGGACCACCCCAGCATCCCCTGCTTCTCTCTTGTTTCTCCCACTGGGGTAATTAACACATATGGTGCCTATACATCCACGTTCCCCGGTGAACTCTCTGAGAATACGGACTGCCTCTCATTCAGCTCCTTACTTTCAAAGCCTAAAGCAGTGCCTGGTGGCCATTAGGTGCTCAGTAAATGTTTGTGAAATGGATGGAAAGAAAGATGGCTGCCGGATGAAAGGTTGGATTGGGGGTGGGTGGGGGGATTGGAGCCAGACTGACACAGAGGCAAGAAAAAAGTTGAACCAGATAGGACACTAAAACAGGTCTTGACTGAGTATGTAGACGAGATAAATACAGTCTTTATGTGTGATTAGAATTGTGCGAGACTAGAACACTAAGGTAGCGAGAGCATGGAGCAAAGTGAGAATAGGGAAAATGAAGAATTGGCAGTCAGAACAGTGAGCAGCAATAGGCTTTGGCTCCAGGTCTGACGTAAGGGAGAAGAGAGACTGGGAGTCCTCGAGGAAGAAATGCAGAATGCAGGGAGAAGGATCTTGTTTTAGGGAATAATGAGCTACTTTTAGACAAGTTGAAGATTTTTAAAAATAAATAATTATGGTGAGTGTTAAGTGACAGGAGGGACATTGGGAGTGATTTTAGGTATTTGGAGATATATATGAAAAGGGGCTAGGAGTATGGATGTGGATGGCTGGGTAGGTTTAGGCTTATACCCATGGGAGCTACCTCTAGATACCCAGTCTAGATGCGTCTGGGGGTGAGCGATTGCGTCTGGGGGTGAGCGATTGCCTCAGAATCTCCCAGAGATGATGGGTTCTTCTTGGAAGCCACAGGAAAGACTTGAGGTACGAAATGATCCCCTTGATTTAGTTCACATGAGATCTCCTATGGCCTTGATGTGTGATTTCAATCTCTAATTACTCTAAATTAATTTTTGAAGCCTCTTGACTGGTGGTTACCGGTGCATCAGATCTCCCCTCTGGCTGACTTGACATTCTTCCCCTGCATCAGTGGGGTTGGGGCAGAGAGGAAGATACACACACACACATTGGATGTTCTTACAGCACCAGAGGGTTCTGTGCACTCAACACACCACCAAAACAATGGTTATCATCGAGCCCCACACCTGTTTACAGACAAGGAATACAAACCACACGATGTTCGCCTCTCCCTAAGTCAGGAGCCACGCCCACAGCATGCCTCAGAACTCTGGATACCGGTCCTTTCTCCTGGTCACACAAAGGCAGTCCTTTTATGAACTTTGAAACAAACCCATAAATAAACACCTTCTTCCCCACCAACACTCTCAAACGACTCGGTGGACAGAGAACTCTGTAATCCATAGGAGGTGCTTGCAGATATTACAGCAAGTTTCCAAAAATAAAAGCAGAAGCATTTCCCCTCACATTTATTCGTTAGGATAGCTACAGGACCAAGAAGAAATACATATCCTGGGGGTACGCAATGCACAAGGACTAGATTTTCCCCTTTTTCATAAACATCATGGAGCATAGTTAGTGCAGAATCCTACAGAGTCTCCTTGGCATATTTACAGAGCTCAGACGCACACCGGTGCATCAGGATGGTTTAAGGTTTGGAGAACAGGTTCCCCTACTGACAAATAGCATAATTAGGCATAATGTCTTAAGTGAACGTATTAGCTTGGGCTTTTAACAGTGTGCAAGCCTCAGCTTCCGCAGTAACAGCCTAATCTTGTGTGGGAAGCATCCCAGGCTTCACTTGAACACAGGCACTGTTCGTCCACCCGCAGATAAAGCTCGGAATGGTTTTATTTATATCGTCCTTGTTAGTCATACAGTCTGTGTGCAAACAAAACAACATTATTCTTATCTCCTTGGAAAGTTTAATTCATTAGCAATTAAAAGCTGGTGCAGCAAAAGGGCCAGGCCCCAGGCAGAGGTTCATCCCGGCACAGCACCCCGGGACAGAGCGATTTGTGGGGGCAACTGTCACGGATAACAGCACCGTGATGTCTGCTGAATTGTTTTTAATAAATAGTTTACCCATGTAAGTATGATCCCACTGTAATTAAATGAGATAATGTCACCAACAATCTCTTCAAAAGTACCCTGTTGAAACTTGCTGTCCTCAGGCTCTTGCCAGAGCCCATTCCTGCCCCTGCTCCCTGTCTGGCTTGACTGTGGGGGAGGCTGCCTCTGGGGGGGTTCATGCTGTCGTTCGTCTGCGAGGGCTCAGGAGGGGGATGGCCCCGGCCTGGCCTAGCAGCTACTGATGGCCTCTGGCTTGAGTTCTGTTTGGAAGAGGGATGGGCCTGACTGTGTCCTTTGTCATCCTCAAGTCAGGGAACTTAAGAGCTGCACACCTGGACTGCTCCATCCAGAAGTCTTGCTCAATGCCCCTGGTAACCACGGGAGAAGCTGGGGTTGGGGGCGGGGCAGGGACGGGGCGTATGGCAACTCGGTGCTTTCGGCTCAGTTTGTCTGTGAACCTAAAACAGCTCTAAACTGTAAAAAGCCTACCATGAAAACAAATGAAAAGTCATGTTCATCCACGGTTCTGGGCGTGAGGGGCCGAGATTAATTTGGAAAAGCTTGTTCTCTTTCTCCATAGAAGGCAGGATAAGAGGAAGCCCAAAGATTTGGAGGACTACACCCAGGACAGGAAATTAGAAATAAAAATATACCCTCCTCTGAGATTTGGTGGCCTCCACTGGTAGGGTGGAAAGGGAGACTTCGCCCGGCTGAGAGGGAACCCTAGGTTTAGCGGCACTTAAATTTGGGCTGACCCTGGAGCAAACAATACATAAATTTGTGTGGCATTGCTTGGGTCAACTTGTTACTTGATTCGATGTTTTTTTTTTTGTTTGTTTTTTTTTTTTTCATCTGCTTAGCTTTATATAGGTCAGCCTCAGTGCTGGAGAAAGAATTTGTACTAAAAATAATAAACAGTTTTGGAAACAGATTGGATCTAAAATAAATAAGGTTAATATAGCAATAATACGGCTGAGGGCTAGAGGAGACTTTGAGTCACTCTCTGGTGCAGACCCTGTCCACTCCTAAGTGGGCATGAAAAGAGTTAAATAATAAAACCCTAGCCAGGCTGGTCATAGAAGTTTTAATCCTAGCTGCTGCCCCTGGGGGTGAGAGGAAGAGATATTTGATAGTCCAAAGCAGAAAGTAAATATAGAGTAAATTACTTCCATGTAATTGGGGAGATTATTTCAAGTAGATTGCAACTTGGAAATGGATTGCTTCTTTTCAAAACCCAGGGTGACTCCTACATCTTTCATCGTAGCGTCAAGGGGGCACTGAAGGGAGGAGCAATTCTTGGCTTTCAAGGGCAACTATAGCTAGTATATTTTTTAAAGTGAAAGCCAAACATCTTTGATACTCGAATTACTCAGATCTGTGCAGTAGTTAATAGGAACAGAAATATAAAGAGACACAGAAATGTGGCCAACAGAAACACACCACCTTAAGAATCTGAACTGTGAGCTCTTGTAGACAGAAAAAAGAAAACTTTTTGCAATTAATATAATCACCCTCATTGGAGGAAATGGTCAATTTGATTTGAAATAGTGTGGAAAAGCATGGGAGGGAATCTGTGTGAGACACCTAAATGAATGATGATACATTTTTTTCATATAATGAGCCAATTTTTCCAGTAACTTCCATTCTTTGGTTCTAGTGCATTGTCTTGAAGCCAGTATGAATATGATCCAATGTCGTGTCCATGGAGTGAGTAGTCTTTTAGATATTTTTCTCCTCTTCTTAAGTGTGTAGGCTCTAGAACCGGAGAAGCCTTGTTGAGATTCATGGCCACCCTTATCCACCACCTCTCTGACTTTGGACAAATTACCTGACCTCTCTCAGCCCTTATTTTCTTATTTATGAAATGGGGATTATAATAATATTTGCCTCCAAGGCAAAAAGTTGTGAGAACTAAATGAAAAAATGCACGTAGAGCACTTGGCACTTCGTTCATTTTATGATTATGATGATAATCATACATAATAAATTACTTCTTACACAACATGTTTAGCCTACTCACAGTTGTATTTTAGTTTAAGTCAGTTCAGTGTGAAGTAGCCAAAACTGAACAAAATGCTCCAGATATGTCCTGATATTACAAAGTAAACTATCATCTCCTTCATGCTAGGTTCTATACTTCTATTGATGCAATCAATTAGAGTATTAAATTTTTTCTGTTTCTGTTTTATCTCTTTTGTGAGGGGGAGGAATGGCTACTCAATCAAACAGCTCAGTAAAATCTCTCCTTCCCTGTTGTACTTTGGTATTTGGTATTTTAGATCTTGGTGCAGGACTTTACATTTATCCTATGACATGTGGTCTCTTTAGTGTTAATTCCTCTTCCAAGCCTATGCAATCCATTTATTCATTCATTATAGAAACTTTCAAAAAATATTCATCAAAATATATATTATGATGTCACAAGGACAGTTATTTGCTGTGTTCTGAGTTTTTTGAATTCATTGAAGTGTCAGTAGAGCACAACTTCTCCATCTTTATCCAAATTGTATAATATGTTGGATAATACAGGGCTAAGGGCATAAGCCTCAAGAACGTCTTTAGAAACTTTCTTCAAGGCTGACCAGCACCCTGAGGGCACAGTGGTTTATTTATTATGAATTCATCTTGTGGTATCATTTGGTACAAGTTATTTTTCAACTTGACCAGCAAGAAATCTTGAGATCTTGTCAGAACTCTTGTTCAAGTCAGAACTCACTAGATCTGTCTAGTTACCTAATTCAGTATTCCCAGAAAAATAAGACTAATCTGATGTCATTTCTTTTTTAAGTAAAATTAGGCTAGCTTGTTTTCTAAAGTGCTCAGAGGACATATTTTCATAACCTATTCTAGAATTTTGAAGAATTTAAAGAAAAACAGAACAAAGTGCCTAAAACATGATAAATGTCTATTGTTTTAGATGTTTATCCCCACCACATGGGGCACAGTGAGGACATTTAGTGAGAAGGTTGGGAAGTTCAGTTAGGTGAAAAAGTCTATGCTAGGGCACTATTCTTCTTTATTGTGGAATATTTGCTTTATATTTTACTTAGATTTCTCTCCTCCTGGGCTGCTTATGATCAGAGTATGCTTTTACTCATCTCTTATAATTCCTATCATAGTGCATGACTACTTAAAAGTGATCATGAATTGCTTTGCAAATTGATATACTCAAGGTTTATTCATAAACTAATGCCTAGCCTATTACAATTAAGGAGAAAGAATACCCGCCCCCCTTCAGTCTAGGATATAGCAAATAGAGAAGATACGTAGAGGTCTTAGGGCATCCCTAGAAACATTAAGAGAGGGTCAGGATAGTTGCCCCCTTAAACTGCAGGCAACTTTCAAATGATTAGCAACAGAGGCTAATGAGTGAGAAGCAGTGAGGGCTTTCTTAAAATACTGGGAAATTGGTGATCATTTCTTCCTCCTTTGTCATTACTGGGGATTTTGGAATTCTACGGGAGAAATTACATGTTAAAAAAAAGTTGTCCCATTCTGGACAATTTTTTTGTGTGTCTTTTGCAAAGACTTTCCTTTCCTTAAATTTGTTCAGGGTAGGAGATTGCTTTTATTTACCTTGTAAAGGTAACTATTCTCTCTCTATATCTGTATAACTAGCACAATGCTTAGCAGAGAGGAGACACTCAATAATTGTTGGATGAACAAATAATATTTGGGAAAGTGCTTTGTAGACTGTGAAACCTTGCACAAATGAAAAGAGGTTGAGGATAATTGCTTAGGCTCAGAAACTGAAGTGGAACTCTTGTCCTAATGTACTAGACACACACACACACACACACTTGCCCTTGAATAGTAGCTACATTTTTTTTTTTTAATGGGAAAGGTATTGGGACACTGGGTACTTTTTTTTTTTCAGATTTTATTTATTTGACAAAGAGAGAGAGAGAGAGAGCACAAGCTGGGGAAGCACCAGGCAGAGGGAGAGGGAGAAGCAGACACCCAGCTGAGCAGGGAGCCCGATGTGGGACTCGATCCCGGGACTCCAGGATCATGACCTGAGCTGAAGGTGGGCACTTAACCACTTAAGCACTTAACCACTGAGCCACCCAGGTGCCCCTCAGGACACTGGGTACTTTTTAAAATTTAAATCAAAATGTATTTGCCTACTTTCTTATTACTGGTTGTTCCATTTGCTCTTCTGGCTTTTTTGGCAACCATATATTTATGTACTTAATATTATTGTCCTTAGTTACCTTGAAGCCTCGCGCTCTTACCCATCTTGGGTCTCTCATACAGTTTTGACTTGGATTTTCCAACTGTTAGACTGTCAGGCTTTCAAGGATGCATTCTTGAAAATCACTTTCTTTGGAAGCGCTTGAACCAGAAGTCAAATGGCATGATGCAAACCCACAGTTTTTCAATGAAGAAATGAAAAGTCTCAATAATGACAAATAAGAAATCTAACCTATTGACACCAATTTGGTTATACTGTATTGATTCCTACAAAAACATTATAAAAGAGAGTGCTACATATACTCTACTGATCAGATTACAAGTATACTTCTCAGTAAAGACACAAATAGTGTAGGATATAAGGGTTTGCCTTAAAGTGTCACCTGATGTTAGCTTTCCCTCACTGACTCGGGTATTGTCCTGGACTCAGACGGATCAGGCTGTCAGGAGAGAACTCACAAACTGCATGGGGCCATGGCTACACAATGGAGTGGGCATGATCTGGAGTTGCAGCAGGGGAGTCTAGCATGAGGGTAGGTGATAATGACCTAAAAAAACCCCCCGGTTTTGCTACTTACTAAGTGACAGTGATTAGTAGGGTGTAAGAAAAGATGAAAATTCTAAAGGTTTCCACAAATGTCTGTTTCTTACTTAGGGCTTCAGGGCCTTTAGAGATAGAGTCCAGAGTTGTTTTTTGGCTGTTTCACTTATTCTCATGGAACTGCGTAGAAGTGGTGGTGGGTTGGGTGGGTGGGTGAGGCTTCACAGGCCCCTCATTCCTTCTGAGCTAAATGTACCAGGAGGGGTCCCCAGAGAAGCCAAGACAGTTCTATATATGCCAGCTTCCCACAGCTCAACAGGGACTCGACTCTCGCACACTGTGCAGCTCTCATCCTTCTGGGCACTTGGCAAATCCAAAATTCCTAGATAGCGCAGTTTAGGGTGGCAATCTGGAAAGTGGGGAGGATCGGGGGCCCTGTCTTGAGGCTGCTTTGCCTAGCAAGCATAAAATTTTTACTTAGCTCGAATGCTTATTTTGGCATATTTTGGAGATGAGCAGATGGAGATAATGGGGGGAGATGCTGAGAAAGCCCCAAGTCACCTGTAGGTACTGCCTGTGGAACCCAGATTTGATGAACACTGCAAAGCCTCTCATATCTGACTATGCTGTATTTGTGGGCACATCTATGTATATATACTTTTCAGAGTTTCTACTGCTTTCATTTGATCATCTTGATTTAATCCCTGTGAGCTCATATTCCTTCAGTAAAGTCATCAGTTTAAAGAAGGAAAAGGAACCTTGGGGGCCCATGCTGGATTTCCCTGAAGACAGGCCAGTGGGCACCCATCCAGCCTCTGTTGTGCCCTTCCTGTGATGGGAACATGCTGTCAGAGGATGCAGCCCATGATAACCTCCTCATTTTCATATAATTGTTTCCCTATGTTGGGCTAAACATTTCCTTTATCCTCCACACGCTGGTCCTTATTATGATCCCATAAGCAATACAGATACCTTGTTTCTTGTTCTCATCTGAGAGTGCTTCAAATACACGAGCCAGTGTATTTGGTGACCATGTAGGGCTGGAGTTACAGAATTTGGGGGTGTAATGGGCTGCATTGTATTCGCTTCAAATTTGTGTGCTGGTCTTAAGCCCCAATAGCTCAGAACATAACTGTATTGGAGATAGAGTCTTTAAAGAGGTATAAGTTAAAATGAGAATATTAAGGTGGCCACTAATCCAATATGGCCGGTGTCCTTGTAAGAAGAGGAAATCAGGACACAACGACACATAGAAGAAAGACCATGTGAAGGCACAGAGACAAGACAGACTCTACAAGCCAAGGAGAGAGGCCCCAGAAGAAACCAACCCTGCTGACATCTCGTCTTGGATTTCAAGCCTCCAGAACCGTAAGAAAAGAAATGCCTGCTGTTGAAGCTAACCAATCTGTGGTACTGTTATGGCAGCCCGAGCAGACTAATTCAGGAGTCAAATGTAGATGGGGTTGGAACCAAGGCCATGGGTGGGATCCTCTAGGCAAATAAGTCGGATGAAAGGGTAAGAGGGCATTGGAGGAAAATATGGGAAATTTTTGAGAGTAGGCCTACTTTTGAGAGTAGGCATAGGGAGAAGGCCCTGGGAGCAATCCTGAGAGAAGAATCAAGAGAAAGTGGAGTTAAGGAAGACCAGGGAAGAGAGAGTTCTCTGCTTCTTTTATGTTGGGGTCTAAATTTCTTCACCTTGCATCCATTTTTGTCAAAGTTGTCTTCAGCATTGAAACTCTTTCTCCTTTCTTTGCCCCCAAGCACCAGGGTAAGGTGTGAGTTTTAAATATGAAAGTCAGTCATCACAACATTCAAAGGTAGAGTGAAAGGGTTTATATGAGTGTCATTGAAATTAAGGGTCCGTCTCAGAATTTGCTTGGCGAATTGTTGGAAGTGCACATTTCTTTGGCACCACACTATAAAACTAGATTTCAGTAGGAATTTGTGGTGGGGGTACTACCACATATTTTGAAAACAAGCAAACAAAGAAATAAAACCACACATATTTACCCAGGTGTTCCTGATGTGCACACTGAGCTACATGAATCCAGATGAAAAAAATAATAATCTCTTTCTGCATCCCTGGAAATGATGCCAGACAATTATAAATTTCAAACTTCGCAGAAAATTGGCATTTCCCTCTTTTTGGGAGATTGTTTTATGAAGCCAGCAGACAGAGCCTAAGTTTCCTATTCCTATTACTTTATTACTTTTAATATAATATTGAAAGCGAGGGCGCCTGGGTGGCTCAGTCAGTTA
This sequence comes from Eumetopias jubatus, assembly GCF_037043125.1. Lineage (NCBI taxonomy): Eukaryota > Metazoa > Chordata > Mammalia > Carnivora > Otariidae > Eumetopias > Eumetopias jubatus. The sequence goes on along the minus strand of NW_028274810.1, from coordinate 34,123,644 downwards.
AGCGTCTGCCTTTGGCTTAGGTCATGGTCCCAGGGTCCTGGGATCGAGCCCCCGTGTCAGGCTCCCTGCTCAGTGGGGAATCTGCTTCTTCCTCTCCCTCTCCCTTTGCTCATGCTTTCTCTCTCTCACACTCACTCTTTCTCTCAAACAAATAAATAAAATCTTAAAAAAAATTAACATTGAAAGCGATAGTTGTCCTGGTAACTTTATGGGATGTTTATGCTCCTCTTCCCCGCAATGGCCTCCCGTGGCCAGTGGGCACTGTTCTTTTCCCATAGTTCAGGATCTCAGTCTGAAATGGGCTACGAAAGCTTACAAGAGTCAATCATATTGACCATCCCATTATTCTTTGTGACTTGGGAGAATACCCCTGTTCCCTCAAATGCTCTATCTGTTGAGAATCAGGAACCCTTTCCATGTAATAAAGAACTGCTCACCGGGAAGTATACTCTGCCTTCTTGTGGAAGAAAACTTATGACATTGAACTTGATAAAAACCATCATTTTCACAAGCTCAAATAAAATAAGTCTTATCTGTCTCCCCTCCCACTGCTAAATATTCACATACATGGAGGATACCAAACTGGAAAGAAGGCATCGTAGGCTTTAGGCTAAAATAAATCAGGGCTAACCAGGGTAATCCAACTTGTTATAGAAACAGTGAATTGCGCAACTTTAACTTAGGTGTTCTAAAGAAACTCTATCATGCTTTTTATTCATTTCTGGACAATTGTTTAACCACTGCTTCGTTCTTTCTGGGAAGGTGAGAAGGCAATAGGGTCTTGAGAAAAACCAGAATAGCCAGACTCGGTTAATTTAGTTCAGGTAATCAGGGGTTAAGTTAATTAGAATTAATTAGTATTAGGTTCTGAGTAGGTGGGTAGGTACAGCTCTTACACACTCTGCCTAAAACATCACAGTGGGAAGTTGTGTGTTTGGGGGGGCAGTGGGGGAAGGAGGGCCCTGTCCTGAAATTGACCAGGTGTGCCTGATCAGGACTAACTTGACTTGTCCCTCTACTTTAGGGATGCTGAGAATTTATTTCCCTGCCCAAAGTATATGTTATCCAGGTGTCACGGTGTCTGACATTCCACTTCTAAAGATTCATTCCTTTGGCTTTTTCCCCTTCCTTTCAAGTGGAAATTCTCTTGGTTTGTACAAAACACAAAAACTAACGCATGCAGGCAAACACACTAAGGTAGTTATCAGCTTTGTTTTCCAATGGTGAAAAGGGACTAGCAGAACTGAAAGAACCTTGGAGTTTCATCAGTGGGAATGATGGGGAGGTTCGCTAAGGAGGTCTGGGGAAAGCACCGAGAGAGGAGGGCAGGGCAGACAGACACACACTTTGCCCACTTGGGGATTTCGAATGGGGCTGAGTGTGCCCACTCCGTACTGCCTCGAAGCAAAACACAACCCATGACGTACCTTCAAGAGTTGCTTTAATCTCTTGCACAATTTCCATAGTTGAACTGGCCAGGACTTCTAGAGTGGAGAAGGGTGGTTAGCTCTGCTACCAGAGTGTGAGCTGTAAATCATGACATTTATTTGGACCCAGAGGCTAGATCATTAATGTTTGAGGAGCACCTTTCAAAACTCAAATGCGGAGAGTAGAAAACGGTGTCGGTCTTTTATACCACTTCTCCCTTTTTGAGGCAAATTAGAGAGCTTGAGTCATGAAGCATTAAAAGATCATTTTGTTTCCACTTTCCATTTCCTTCCTTTCACTTAGGAGAAAAACTTCCAGGCCAAAGACCATTTGAGGTGGCCATGGTCCCTCCATTTTCCACTCACCAGCCCCTCATTTCTGCTGGACCTGCATTTCAGTCAACCGTGTCTTGGGAGGGAAATGATTCTAGTGACCTCTCTTTAGGGAGACAGGAACCTCTGGCATCTTCTTGAACTGCCCGGCTGTGCTACACAAGCCCGGCACTTTGCTTTGGCGCAGGAAAGTAACGCAGTAGGTCACTGCTCAAGCGTCTTGGCGAAGCTCTTAAGCCGCTAACCACTGCTGTTGGCACAGAGACTGGGCACTTGCCTCTCACCTTCAGAATTTGGCCCTGATCAAATTCAGCTATGCAGGTGGGGTGCTGGTTCACGAGAAGGGTACAGAGCCCAAGGATGTGCTGGCATTTCTCCCTCATCGTGTGTTCGGGGACACAGAAGGGTGTTCTGGCCAAAGTAGCCAGTTATTGGTCCCCCGGATAACGCTAGACTGAGACACCTGACTTGACTCTGTGAGTGAGTGGGAGGCTGTGCTCCCTGAGTGTTTTTGCCTCTCAGTTTTCATGTCACTACATGAACCTTCAGCCCACAGAGCACTGCTATCTAATCAGGTGCATCAGTCCGTGGTGGAGACGAGAGGGGAGGAACGCCCCTCTGACTCAGATTCTGCACAAACAAAACTCAGCCTTGTTAGCAAAGGCAGGGGAGAGCACCCGAGGCTGCTCAGATCAGATCTCTCCCCGGCAATCTGCTGGGTGGTGCGAATGGGTGAGCTTTTATGGCAAGATAAGCAACACCGGGCTCCACTTGGTATGCTAAATAAAACTAAAATGTCAATATTTACACATGACCTTCAAGGCTCTTACACTCTTGCTTTCTTAGGATTCGGTACAGACTGCGTTGTCTTTAGTCCGTTACCAACAGCTTGGAAATTCAGTTAGAGGACATAACCCAAATGTTCTCCAAATGTTGCTTCCAAATGGTCATCTTTGAAAAGTGCAGTTTGAAGGCGTGCACCCTCTCTGCACCGAGAGAGAGCTGTCGCTCTGCTTGCCCAACTGCAGGGGAATTATCCAAAGATTAAAACCACCGATGATAAAGACAGTGCGGTGCAGCAGACTTTAATTTGTTGATAAGTAAAGCACAAGAGGCTTTTTTTACACGCTTCTGGAAGCTTCACTATTGTGTATTGCACATTCTGCCCCTGCTTGTGTGCTGACACAAATAAACACGATCATAACGGTTGAAATGTAGTTAGAAACACAATTGAGAACATCTGTATTGTAAGCAGAAATAAATTAGAAATACTGAAGTGTTTTGTAGCTGTGAAAACGAAGAAATAAAAAAATAACCCACAGTACCTGGATTAAGCGGTTATAAATAATGTATAAAGCAAAAATCTCATTACCCCCTGTGTAAGCTCCCCCCTAATGAAATATATTTTATGAATGTAGTAACACTGTAATAACCAAAGCATTTGTTTTTCCCCACAAACTTTCCACTTCATAACCGTGAGATTGTTTGGATTTACAAGTTGGGGACGAAACATCACAGAATTTACCAGGTTGGGTTTCTTCCTTGTGACCTTCAGCTCCGGGACTACTGCACCCCTTCACACTCCACCATTTATCAGAACGCCGCTTTGCACAGGCAAAGTTTCCCCCAAACGCCGTCACATAAAAGCCAACGAAGTAAACACAAACCTCCCACAGACCTGGAGGCAAAGGCTCTGAGGCTGCTGGCGTGCAGAAACCATGGGGAAGGCAGGTGAATTCTACCGGTGCAGGTCAGCAACACCTGCCGCGGCTCTGGGGGCCCCCGCCAAGTCCAGGCTGCTGGGGATAGAATCCATCATGGTGCTGATGTCACCATAAGTAAAGTGACAGCTGTCCGGTTAGTGAGCTCTGTCCAGCGGAGCTCTGGGACCATTCCAGGGGTGGCCAGAATGTTCCACTGGGCACCATCCTTAGCATTTCCAGGAACCAGAAAGAAAGCAGTTCTCTGCCTGGCCCTCTCACTCCCGCCTGCTGCAACCTTTCCCTGTAAGGTTTCTTGTTTGTTTGTTTGTTTTTAAAATCATAAACCCATGGTCAGGCTCTGGAACATCATGGATCTCAGTAGCATGCTGAAGGGTCAAGCATGACTCTGGAGTCCTGTTATTTATGCAACCCTGTTCTCCTGGGCTAGGCAAGGTGAGCCCCATATCTTTAAGATATCCTAGGGCAAGAAGTAAAGCATAGAGAGCTGGCTCAATATATTCTTTGTATAATGGGAGCTACTGTAAGCCTAACTGTGTCCTACCTCAAATACCTACTGATTCCTCTGAGCTTCTAATTAATGAATTAATGTATTTCCTATCTGGCTCTCCTAATGTCCTTGGAATGTTTCCTAAGTGAATCACAGATATCCATACAGATAACTGCCTGAATCTAGCCTGATGCTTGAGCAGGTGCAACTCATACCTGCATGACTTTTATCCATGTTCTATTTCTGCCCAGCCTCACTGGGATGACAGTGGGGGCCAGCGGCTAAGCAGAATAGACCCCATTAGATTCCCTTCTAGTATGATGTCATTCATGGACTCATTTTTGGAGTCATAGTCAAAAACTTGAAATTTCTCCTCACTTTGGTATGCAGCTATGGCATAGTGAAGGAAATTATTGGATGCTGAGTCAAAAGACATGCTCTTAAGTCCCATCTTCCCTCTCACTACCTGAGTGATGTTGGATCAGTCCATTTCTGAGCCGCAGTTATCTCGAAAACAGGATTAACACTGACTCATACTTCTTTTAGTGGGACTCAATAAGGTAACGCAAATAAGAGACTTTAGACCGTTTAAAGTGATACTGAGTTATGGAGCGGTGTTATCTATTTGTCTTAGTCTGTTTGAGCTGCTATAGCAAAATAGCAGAGGCTTCCAAATGGTCGAAGGGTGGAAGGTTGCTCTCTGGAGCATCTCTCTTAAGGGCACTAAGTCTGTTCGTGGGGTCTCCGCACTCTTGACCTAATCACCTCCCAAAGGCCCCACCTCTTAATACCATCACCTTATAGGTTAGGATATCCACATACGAATTTTGGGGGGACACAAACATTCAGACCATAACATCATTATTAAAAAGAAATGTTTATCCTACCTACATTACAATGCGGTTTGATGATCAACTTAAATCAAATCTGTGAGGAGGGGCTTTGAAAAGTGTAAAGAGCCACGCAGTGCAAAGTGCATCACTATATTGTGAATGGAACGTCGTAGGTCAGCTGGATTAGCTGCGGTCCCTAGCTCTGAGTCTCCATGTGCCAGAACAGCAGTCTCGTAGACCGAAAAGGAGCTGCAGGGCCTGGAGTTGCTTTATCAAACTCTTTCTATCATGAGCCCTGCCATTAATTGTTTGGGATCTTTGTTTCATTTCTTTTACTTTGAACATGAAGAGAAAACTGTCCCCTCCTAATATAGTTGTTGGGGAAACATAATTGAAATGCGTTCCAAAGACAGCTTGAAGAACAAAGTTATGTGAAGGACATAAATTGTGCATGGACTCTTCCAGCAACGAATAGGCACATCTCCACATACCCCTAGGATCTCAAGCTGATAATGTAACAACAAGAACCTATTGAATCAGGACAAGGTGATGGTTCTGCTCGTGTGACAATCTAGGTCTCTGAGTCTGGTATGCGGGCAGGGTGTGAAGAGCAGATTGCATTTTTGAAAGAAAGGTTAAGCTTGAATGTTTTGGACAGGAGGTGGTTAGATGCATTTTTAAAAAGTCCTTGAATTTACCTGATGAGTTTTGTGTCCTTGTGATGTTTGTAACCCATTCCAGGTTATGAATAAATTTAGCAACACAAAAGAGGTCATTGAAAAATCTCTCGCTCAGATGCTCCATTTCCTCTGAAGCCCCCCTCCAGCTTTCTCCTCTTCTTCACTAATTTGGCGGCCTTCCAGGCTGCCCTTCTGATCATCGTGAGTTTAAGATTAGTGGTATGTGGCTTTAGAAATGTTTTGAAACTTTTATAGGAGAGTTGTGGAAAGGTGGAGGTGTCCAGAAAAACCCTGAATAGAAGTTAATTAATTTTATTTATTTAGTTAGTTAGTTTTGGCTGTCAACCTTTTATTTTGAACTAATTTTAGACTTAAGAAATGTTGAAAAAATACTATAACAGAGTGTTCCTTCCTCTCCTTCACTCTGCTTATGTTAACAAGTCTCATCTCCATATTATAATGATCAAGAATAGGAAATTAACATTAGTACAATATTATTAACTAAACTACAGACCTGACTAGAAATTCACCAATTTTCCTGCAAATCTCGTTTTTTGGTTCCGGGATCTGATCCAAGACCCCACATTGCATCTTACCTCCAATCTGTGACAGGTCCTCAGTCTTTGCTTGTCCTTCATGACTTTGGCATTTTTTGAAGAGTAACGAACAGTCAGTAATTTTGTGGAATACCCTTTAATTTAGGTTTGTCTAATAATGCTTTCTCACAAATGCGGTTTTGGCAAGAATACCACAGAAGTGATACTATGTCTCTTTTCAGCACATTAGATCAAGAGATTGATGATGCAGTATGTCTTATTACTGGTGGTATTTACCTTGATCCCTTGGTTAGGCTGGTGTCTCCTGGTCTCCCCACTATGAAGTTACTATCTTTCCCTTTGTATTGTAAGTATTTTTTTTTTTCTAAGATTTTATTTATTTGACAGAGAGAGACACAGCGAGAGCAGGAACACAAGCAGCGGGAGCGGGAGAGGGAGAAGCAGGCTTCCCGCTGAGCAGGGAGCCCGATGCGGGGCTCGATCCCAGGACCCTGGGATCATGACCTGAGCCGAAGGCAGAGGCTTAACGGCTGAGCCACTCAGGCTGTAAGTATTTTGAGGGAGATACTTTGAGTTTATGCAACTCCTGTTTATTTGTGTTGAACTTCTTTTGCATAAAGGGGCAGACACCTGTGTATTTTCTTATATCTGACACAAAGGATCGTATACGCTTAGATACTCTTTGGAGTGTTAAAGAACAAAGATCCAACTGAGTAAATTTAAAGATCTAATTGGCTTTATTCAACGATTCAGGAACCAGGCAGCATCCCATTTAGCAGGTAGAAAGGAGCTCCCAGGAGTTGTACAAACTGGAAGAAGGTTTTTATAGGAAGAAGGAGGGTGATACAAGGAAGTTAAAAGAGTGGATTATTTCAGGGAAGGTTACTTTCCCTTAGGGGAAGGCAGGGGGTCTTATCATGCAGATTACCTCACTAGTGCTGATCAGGGAAATTCCAGAGTGATTGGTTTAAAATTCCACTCCTGGGAGAGGTTGAAACAGCATTTAGTTGGTTAACCTTAAAATTAAAACTGCCGGTTATTCTACCAACAAAAATGGGTTTGTATGGGAATATTGTTATCGAGGACAAGCAAGCTATGGCAAAACCATAGGCAAGTCCAACCAGCAAAAGAAAGGAATATCATTTTATAGAGAAGAAGGAGGAAGTTGGGAGTTGTTTTGAGTAGAAGTCCATGGAGAGAAGCAAGTGTTAAGGACAATGACAGTCTCTCATTGGCTGAGATGCAGGGGTGGTCTATTCCCTATAGAAGATGCAATGCTCATCTTTTCCGTTTGGGGCCCATTATTGACAATTCTTCCTGTAATTGACATTGAATGGTATGGCTCCCCCTTCCAGCCTCCCCTTCTAGCATCCTGAGTCCACCTTAGTGAGGTTTTCCTTTATTAATTTTCACAGGTTCGGTATGAAGTCTTGGTGGCGCTTAGCAAAAGTGACTCTATTTTGGGCCTGTTGTTTCTTTTAAACAGGGGTTTTGCCTTTTTTCACTTAATAATGAATGTCATGGTTTTTCTCATTCTTTTATACAGTTGTATAGTACTCTGTTGTGTGGATCTACCAATTTATTCAAGCACTCTCCTACATATGGGCATTTAAGTGCTTTGCAATTATAAACAGTGCAGCAATGAATACATTTGTGCATATGTATTTTCATATTACTGGAGATATATCCCCTAGAAGTGGGCTTGCTAGGTCAAAAATAAAATGTATATGCAATTTTGTTAGATGTTGCCAAATATCTCCACAGGAGGTTTGTACCAATTTGCATTCCCACTGGGAATGTATGCAAGTGCCTGTTTCCCCGTAGCTTCACCAAGAAGCTTTACTCATAGAAAGTACTCTGATGTTTTTAGTTTTGCCAATTTGAGAGATGAGAAATGGATTTCTTTAATTATGAGTGAGTTTGAGCATTTTCCCCTATGTTTGAGGGCCATTTTTAATCTCTCTTTTTTTCAGTGAATTATCTGTTTATGTCTTTCCCTCATTTTTCTATCAGGATTTTAGTCCTTTGTCCCTCAATTTTTAAGATTTCTTTATATATGGGGAATATAGCCCTTTTTCTCTAGTATATGTTAAAATATATTCTCACCATTTGTCTATTGTCCTTTCACTTTGTTTATAGTGTTTTTGTCATGCAAAAGATTTAATTTATATGCAAATTTATCAATTTTTGTTATATCTGTATTTTAAATTATATTTAGAAAGCCTTTTTCTTACCATGGTTAAAGAATAATTTGGCTATTTTTTTCTCTGTACTGGGTGGTTTCAGTTTTTACATTTAGATTCCTAATCTACTTGGAGTTTATTCTACTGTACAATGTGAGATATGGATTTAATTTTATCTTTTTCCAAATGACTATCTAGTTGTTCCAGAGCTATTTATTAAAAAGTTCATCTTTACCCCAGTGATTTGAGTTGCCACTTTTCCCATATACTAAATTTCCATTTATATTTGGGTCTAATTCTGGGCTATTCTATTCCTTTAGTCTTTTTGTCTATTTTTCTGTTCATGGTGCTGCACCACACTGTTTTAATTATCAAGGTTTTATAGAATGTTTTATTTTCTGGTACCACACACACTTTTTCTTTTTCAGTGTTTTTCTACCAATTTTGCAATTTTTTTCCCCATATGAACTTGAGTAGCAAATTGTCTAACTCCAGAACATAGCTTGCTGGTATTTTATTGTAATTGTAGCAAATTTATAAATTAACTTAGGGAGAACTGATATTTTTATAACGCTATATAATCCTATCCAAGAACATGGGATGTCTTTCCATTTACTTTGAACTTTATTAGTATCTTTCAGGAGTGCTTAAAAATTTTTCTTTATATAGGCTTGCACATTTCTTGTTAAATTTCTTTGTAAGTATTTAAGTACTTACTACAGTTTGAGGCTGTTGTAAATGGGGTTTTCTGTCATTATATCCCCTATTTATTGTTTGTTTGTATAAAGGCTATTGATTTTTATGTGTTAATTTTACATCCTATTACTTCAATAGATTCTTTTCTTGTTTGAGTTAGTTTTAGTATGATTATCTGGAGTTTTCCAGGTATATTGTCATATCTGCCAATATAGTTTTTTTTTCTTTAATCATTCTTATGCCTCTAACTGATTTCTCTTGTCCAATTGCATTGGCTAATTCAGTAGTAACAGACAGAGTGGACATTTGTAGCTTGTTCTTGATCATAATGGAAATGGCTCACATGTTTCTCTATTAAATAAGATACTGGCTTTAGAACTAATCATTGTGTTGAGAAAGTGCATTAATTCTATGTGCTGGAGTAGTTTTACCATGAGCGTACGTTAAATGTTGTCAGTTGCTTTCTCAATGTCTATGGAAATAGTTATATTCTCTTTCCCTTTAGGACTCATTGCTGTGTGTAGTAGGCTGAATAATGGCCATGAGGCCCTACACCCCTAGAATCTGTAAATGTTATTGTCACCAGGTAGACACCAAGACCTGACCTCTGCCATCCACCTGATTATACTCACTGACCTTTGTTTCACATTTTTGCTTAAGTTCTTCTTTCCAGCTTATCTCTTAACTCAGGGAAATGGAAAGTGAAACCACCCCTCCAGCGATAGCAACTGCCCTGCCAGGACAAGACCTCCAGCCAGCCCAGACCACCCAGACCAGTTTGGACTTAACCCCTAAATCAAGCCTGCGCAGATGGACCGTAGAGTGATCCCTAGAATGATGGACAACTACCCTTACCTCATTATCATACTAAAATCTCCACCCAAGGAGGAGGACAAGCCTCATTTACATAATACACAGTGTGTGTATTGGCATGTTTCCCTAAGGTGTATGCGTGACCTCTACATTATGATGACAGGACTTCCTGTTCTAGATATTCATCCTAACCCTAAATAAAGGGAACCCATCCACCCTTGCCTGGAGAGTCATGGCTTTGGAAGCAACTCCTGATGATCTTCTTATTTGTTGCAAGTCAAGTATACTTTGTGCCACAACTCAACCTGGCACGGCTTCTGACTCACCAAGGAGCGAACTCACATTATTTTGGTTACATTATCTCCTATGATGAAGCTTTTGCAGGAGTGATTAAATTAAGGCTTTTCAGATGAGGGAATTAGAGATATTATATTCAATACTGGGTTGTCTGAGTGGGCCCTGAAGGCATTAAACATGTGGTTATAAGAGAGAGGTAGAGTGGGATTAGACACATTCCCAGAGGAGAAGGCGATGGGGAGATAGGAGGATGGATTGCAGTGATGCCATAAGCCAAGGAATGCTGGCGGCTACCAGAAACTGGAGGAAGCAAGGAATAGATTCTCTAAGAGCCCATAGGAGGAACGTGACCCTCCCAACGCTTTGATTTCAGACTCTTCATCTCCAGTTTAAATTCCTGTTTGAAGCCGTAGAGTTTGTGAACCTTTCTAAGACTGGCCATAAAAAACAGGTGGAGATTTTGGTACTGGGAAATGAGGTGTGGATGTAACAAATACCTAAAAACGTGGATGTGGCTTTAAAATTGGATAATGGCTAGAGGCCATTTAGGTATTTAGGACATTAGGAGTGTTTGCTCTGGAGAGAAGGCCAGGGGTGTGGCTGGACAACCTTTGGTTAGTGTCAAAGAGATGTAAGCATGTTGGATCATGTTTGCTAATCCAGATGGTTCCCCCATGTAGGATGGTTCGACTTGCAATTTTTCACCTTTATCATGGTGCCAAAATGATATGCATTCAGAGGGATCGCACTTCGAATTTAGATCTTTCCCTGGGCTAGAGATACGCCGTGCCATCTTCTCTTGTGATGCTGGGCAGAGGCAAGGACTGGGGCCACAGCTTCCAGTCAGCCATGCAGTCAGAAGGGTAAACAGCTGAGAAACTGACCATGGTGAACCCACACAACCATTCTGTTTTTTACTTTCTATACAGTATTCAATAAATTACATCCGAGATTCAACACTTGATTATGAAATGGGCTTTATGGGAGATGATTTGGCCCAAGTGTAGGCTAACATAAGTGATCTGAACACATTTAAGGTGGGCTAGGCTAAACTTTGATATTCAGTATGTTAGGAGTACTAAATGCATTTTTGACTTCCGGTATTTTCAACTTACGATGGTTTGATCAGGATGTAACCCCATCAAGTCGAGGAAGATCTGTATTTTGTTTAGGATTTTTGCACTGATATTCGTGAATGTTGAGTGTGGTGGGTTTCTTTGTATTTTCTTTATTTGTTTAGATAGGAGTATTTGCACCATAAAAAGGATTAAAAAGTCTTCTTTAATTTTCAGTGTTCCAAAGCAATTTATAGAGCATTGGGACGAGCTAGTATTTGAAGGTTTGGTACAATGACTTGTGAAATCAGCTGTGCCTGGTGATTTTTTTGTGGGGAACTCCTTAATAACTGTACTTCTTATATGGAAATTGCTCTGTTTAAGCTTTTAACCCTAATGATATCAATAGGTATTTCCCTAGGAAGTTACCCATCTCATCTAGGTTTTTGAATTTATTTGCACAGAGGTTTGTAACTAAGTCTCATGATTTAAAAAAAAAAATTCTGAAAAAAATTCTGTTTCAGTGATTATTTCCCTCTTTTCATTTCATTTCTTTTTTCCCCCCTTGTATTTTTGTACATTTTCCCTTTTGAGGGGGATTAGGTTAGTTAGTGGTTTACCTATTTTAAAATTTTTTTTCCTCCAGATCAGGATTTTGATCCTTTACCATCCACTGAATGCCTACATGGTAATGTAGGCATATCCACTTTCCTACCACTTCTATTTTTTAGCTGTGGTATTTCTACTTTGTCACAATATACAACAGCTGTATGGTAGCCTTCACTCCCACCCCTACCTTTTTTTAGTATTATATGCACATTTATATGTTTTAAAATGCTCCGTATCCGTCCTTTTATTGAAGTTCTCCCAGGCATGATTTGGTTGGAAGAAGCTCACTCTTTAGTAGATTCTTCGAGGACAGTTCATAGGTCTAGCATTCCATAAGTTCCTGTATGTTGAAAATTATTTGCTATATTGGGTATATCTTAAAGTTAATTGATGTAGTCAAGGATTTCTTGACTGTATATAAAATCCTTTTTTCATAATTTCTTTCACTGAACTCTTTAACAATGTTACTCTGCCGTTGCCTTCTTTGTACACTTGTTTTCAAAACTGATGTCACTCGGGGCACCTGGCTCAGTTGGTTAAGTGCCTGACTCGATTTTGGCTCAGGTCATGATCTCAGGGTGGTGAAATCAAGCCCTGCTTTGGGCTCTGTGCTCAGTGAGGAGTCTGCTTGAAGATTCTCTCTAGCCCTCTGCCCCTCCCCCTTGTGCTCTTGCAAATAAATAAATAAAATAAATAAATAATCTTTTAAAAAAATTAAAAATAAAATAAATAAAAACTGACACCAGTCAAACTCTTCTACTGTTGTTACTTTTGCAGAAAAAAGTGTTTTGCAAAAATTAGTTGTTTTTTTTTTTATGTGGAGGTCTTGAGGTTTATATCTTTGTCTTTGAGATCTAATGCTTTTACTAGAATTTGACTCTGTTTTGATCATTCTGGGTTAATTTTCCCAGTTATCTAGAAGCCTTTTCAAAGTGGGGATTCAGGTCTTTTTCTATCTCTGGGAAAATTTCTTGGATTATCATTTTAAACAGTAGTTGTGTTTCATTTGTTTACTCTTTTTGTTCTTTAGGGACTCCAATAATACAAATATTATTCCTTCTTTGCCTGTTTTCTATTGCCACTATTTTTCTCTGATCCATTTTATATCCACCTTTGTGTCATTTTCATGCTCTTGAATGTTTTCCTGCCTTTCTTTGAGGCCCCTTATTAAATTTTCATTCAATTCCCTTTTCTCTTGGGCATTTTATAATTTCTTCTTTATTTCTGAGATAATACCATTTTTTTTCTTCCATTTTTTTCCTTGAGTTCAATCAACTATTTTTTTAAATTTCTCTCTGCCTTTTTTTTTTTAATTCTTTTGTCCATTTCTGTTCCCAGTGTTTGAATTTCTAATTTGAAGTGGTTTTTCATATCCTCAAATGCTTGTTAGGATATATTTAATTCGGTATTGAGCGTAAACTTAAAGTTTCCTTCTGCTTCATGTTTTTTTGGGGAGAGGTTGGCTTTTCCTCAGTTGATTTGTGTGAAAATTCATTCTGCAATAGTCCTTTTTGGAGTTTATTGTTCTGTCTTTCATTTTCACGATACTGGAATGTTTTTCATGGTTCCTAGTTACATGACATTCTTTACTGTCTAGTAAAATTCAGGTACTTTGGCAGGTTTTTGTTTGTTTTGGTGGTGGGGGAGGGATTATGAGTTCACTAATTTTGTTGATCTATTTTTTTTTTCTTGCAGGACGCTACATTTTTCTTCTTTTCTGCTTCACCACCTAAATTGTAAAAGACACTTCTTTCTTCTTCTTCTTCTTCTTCTTCTTCTTCTTCTTCTTCTTCTTCTTCTTCTTCTTCTTCTTCTTTCCTCCTAGAAGCTATATGTTTGAGACAGTCCCCTTTAAATCACACTTGCTCATTTCAACTGTGTCTACCCCTTTAAATTTTGTGTCTGGCCCTTTTAGTAGCAGCCTACCTTTGTAAAAGGCACATACTTTTAAATCCCCTTCCTAAAGTCCTGCTCTATTTAATCTTTCTGGTGCACTCTCCAACTTTCCCTAAGGTCCTCTTGCCTATACCCCTCCTCTGGATTCCTAGCAGTTTTTATTGGTCTGCCTTTCCTTATAGCCCAGCTCTCTGGTGGGAAAAGAAAGGGGCAGAAGGGCATGGGATTTGTTTCTTTTTCTCTTTTTACTCAGTTTTTTTTTTAACACTTCTAGCACTCAGCATTTTTTTCAAGTAGTATTGAGGGTGTGATTTTGCATAGAGATTTTATAGTTCTGAATTTATTTTGTATTGTTTGGTGGAGGGAAGTGTTGGGAGGTTACTTACTAAACAGCTGTCATTGTTTTCAGCTACTCGAAAGTCCTCAAAGAATTTATGTTTGCATGTTAAAAGAGTAAACTCATCCTTGCCAGTGGTTTAACTTACCACCCATACCACTAATGACTCCGATTTTAGATTTTGAAACTAGACTTTTTCATAAGTTTTGGGTCCATGTATCCAACTATAATCCTACAACCTCAAATTCACCAAATTCAAAACTCAACAATTTCCTTCCCCCACAATATTGATCTCACCTCTCCCCTCACACACATTCTGTTTCTTGTTGAAAAGTAGCATTCTCCATTTGGAGACTCAAACCAGAAATTCTGGAGTCATCTGGAGTCATCTAGCTCCCTTGCCTATGCATCCCATTGGTACTTAATAAATGGCTATTGGATGAAGGTCCTTACAATTTCTGGAAGAAGATGAAAAAGAAACACTTCTGTCCCTGGACAACACCAGGCATAAGCCTCGGTGGGGTGTCTTTGCTAGTCAGGCGTAGATCTTGCTAGTGGTGGGAATAACAGCACAGAATGCTTATAATTTAATAAAGAGTTTATAGGCATTGTAAACTTCTTATTAGAGTCCAAGATCTTGGAGGCAGGGACAATGTCTTATTCATTTGAGAATCTTGAGATTCTCTTGAGAATTACAAAAGAAACCAATTACATAAATATAATTACCGAAGTATTAAAAAACACACAAATGTGTGATATAGTAATATATGTGCTTCTTTATTAATGTAGCAAATAACAATATCTAGCTGCCAGACCAATAACTATCATATTTTCAAGTATAGGTGAATAAAAGCAATTTTTCAACGTATCTTCAACCGCTGTAATGTGATATGAAAACATCTGCGATCTCTGCCCCCCCCCCCCCCCGGGTGGCTCAGGTGGTTAAGCAACCGACTCTTGGTTTTGACTCAGGTCATGATCTCAGGATTGTGAGCTTGAGCCCCATGTTGGGCTCCATGTTCAGTGGGGCGTCTACTTGAGATTCTCTCTCCCTCTCCCTCTCTGCACCTCCCCTAGTACTCTCTCTCTCTCTCTAAATAAATAAATCTTAAAAAAAACAAAAATAAAAACACAGTCTGTGATTTCTGTTGGTGACACAGTTAAGGCACTGCTAATACCACAGAAGTTTCTTGCCTATGTTCATAATTGACTAAAATGCTAAATTTTAGTTAGACATTAGTAAAAGCAAAGATGCAATTTTTTTCCCCATCTGAGTTCATAAGCTTTCTGAATTCTATACACACACCTGCATCCATGAACTCCAGGTTAAGAACCCCTGGTTTAGAAGGAGCAGGTTCTACTCAGTTCTGACTAGAGGCATGCAGAACTGAGAGCCCCGTGGCCTGTGGGGGCTCAGTTTTTTGTGACCGCTGAACTAAGCCCCAATGAAATTATGGGCCCATCATCCATGTTCCTTCTATAAGAGTTGCCCTTGTGGGGAGAAAAGAAAAAATATTGGAATGTGACAGCTAAGCCGTTCTTTGACGGGCAGAAAGGTCTGTTTTGCCTAGGACAAAATAGACTTGCTTTTTACAGAGTTAAAGATGATGTCCCTGAGACAGTCTCTGCAAATGCCTGTCTGAGGGCTCTCTCATGGCTCTCTCGTGGCTCTCTCGTGGCTCTCTTGTGGCTCTCTGGGCCATGTCAAAGGAGAGTGTGGAAAGTGATGGGACCTGGAAAACAAATTCTACAACTTGCAGATAATAAACGAGAATGGTAGGGACTTCCCACTGGCTGATAGAAAGAAAATGTCACAAACATGAAAACATAATAAAGCTGGGTTTGAGTCCTTGGTGCCGTCCCTTTATGATTAATGATTGGTCTCAAATAGGATGGGTAAGGGAAAGTGAAGTTCCTCTTGAAGTAGCTTTAAAAATGCCACAGCTTAAAAAAATTATTGTAACATCAATTTAAGAAAAAAAAACTCGCTAAAATGTAAAGGTCAAGAAAGATTTGGGTGTTTTTAAATGCTGTCTTGAAGAAATTCTTATAAAGGTTAAGGTGTCATGTAGTTTCAGAGTTATGGGCATAGGAGGGCGTCTGGACCAAAGCAGCGCTGCCTCCAGGCCCTTGGTGACTGTGACCCATGCTGACAGTGGGCAGTAGGCAACTGGCAGATCAGTGTGTCACCGTGTCAGTGGGGAGAAGCAGGTACTGCTCTCTTAGAACCTGGAAGCTATGGGAACACTTCCTTTCCAGAGCTCCGTTCTGACAATGTGCAGGCCTTAAGGTGATCTGCCCCAAACCCCAAGCAGTGGTACTCGGAACAACACTTACACCCCCCAAGGTGAGGGGATTCTGAGCTCCTGCTGTCTCTCTTGCCTTCTCTCCCTCTGCCCTGAACTCCTGAATCCTTCCGCAGGAAGTTTCCACAGAGGGCCAGCCTGGGTTTTAGATTTATGGGGTCTGGGAGAGTCTCCTGACATCCACGTATAGAGTGTTCTGTGAACACGGCAGAGGTTTCCATGACTTCACATCTAAGTGGTCTGGGAATAGCTGTCCATGTGGTCTCAGGTGTTCGAGTCACAAGCTAACAGACCCCTAAGGGACGTCTCCTGGTCATGGCAAGCCTCCCCTGGGAAAGCAGAATAGAGTGCCTGTACACGAGGGCATCTGAGCAGGACCACACCTCAGGAACTGGGCAGGGGGGTGGGGGGGTGGGGGAGGGTCAGCTGGTCTTTGGAGACCAGTGGTTCTCAACCCTATGAACATAATACTCAAATTACCTGGAAGTTATCCAATTGCACCTCTCCATGTCGTTTGTGGAGAAGCAGCTTTGGCATTACTTGGGAGCTTGTTAGAAGTGCAGAATCTCAGACCTCACTTGGACTTACTGAACCGAAAGCTGCATTTTAATAAGATGCCCCAGTGATGCATATCCCCACTAAGAAACACTGCTTGCTCGAGACATAGCTTTTGCATAAGTGCATGCACCCCCAGAGGTCAGCTCCCCCATTGGGAATCTCTGTTCAATGGTAAGAGTAGGCCATAGCCCTTTGCCCCCTGAGGAAAAAGATGGAAAATACAACTGTAGAGAGTTCTAATCTGTCTTGCCAACATCTATGAAAAGAAACAAGAGCTTGACATTGCCCCCTCACTGTGGGCAGTTATCTTAGTCAGCTTGACCTGGATAATGTGGGGGCCTTTGAAGTGCAAGCCAAGTCATCTGACCCCTCACACCACCTCTCCACACAAAGTTCTAAGGGACATTAATTGATCATACGAGGGAGGACTGGGCTTTTAGGTAGGGTGCTAGATCTTTGCATCATTTGCGGAGTATCAGGGAATAATTTTCAAAATGTAATCTGAGTGTCTTTCTTAACTGAGTCTGGAATCAAAGAGTCAACATTTGGGTTAACTTGGAGTTTCTTGTTAAATACGCAAGCCTCACTGTCGCAGCTCAGACCACTTCCCTAGTGTGGGTGACATGCTTTCCCCGTTCTTCACCTGAGGGGGCTATACCAAACTCTCTACCAAAGCCAGCTTCACTAACCGGATACTTCCTACTTACTACTGCCGCTGCTTCTTTCCAATTGTAGTGATTTTCTATTTCACTCATTTAGCACTGAAAATATACTCTTTTGCTATTTCATATAGCCTGTCTTTCCAACTAGATTTTTTTTTTAAAGATTTTATTTATTTGACAGAGAGAGACACAGAGAGAGAGGGAACACGAGCAGGGGGAGTGGGAGAGGGAGAAGCAGGCTTCCTGCTGAGCAGGGAGCCTGATGTGGGACTCGATCCCAGGACCCTGGGACCATGACCTGAGATGAAGGCAGACGCTTAACGACTGAGCCGCCCCGGCGCCCCTTTCCAACTAGATTTTTAAGCCCATCAAGGGCAGAGACATATCCTATTTCTTGTATTTCAGACCCCAGACCAGGATGCTATATCCAGGAGGGGTCTAATAAACTTAAAAAAAAATATATATATATTTTATACATATACACATATTTTATGTACATTAAAGTATATAAATACATAAATATTTTACATATGAAATATATAAATATTATATATAATACATGTTACATGTATGTATATGTGTGTGTGCATATATATATATATATATATATATATATATAAAGTATCATCATCAGATATTAATGGTTCTAGTGCCAGTGCTTTCCAGATGCTGGGCATTTCACACATGTCAGCTCACATGATCCTCACAATTACCCCGGGTGGTTCCTGTGATCCCCATTCTAAGAGGAGAAGATCAAGGCTGAGACCACAGGGGACTTTGCAAAGTTATGTGGCCAGTGTGGGGCCAGGCCAGATTTGAACTCAGATTTATCTGCCACGTTTCTCCCCTCCTCAGTAGTACTGTCGTGAGGATAAGTTTTCCTTTGTCCGCTATTGAGAGCAGATCACACAAAAGCTCTGGGAGAAGAAAGCCTGGCTTGGTTGGGAGATGGAAGACCAGGTTCCCATGAGCTGTCATTAGGTGTATGATAGTGGGAAATTTGTATCTTTCTCTGTATCCCAGCTTCGCAATCTCTAGCACGGGGGCAGCAGGGAGGGTGGTTATCCCTAACTCACTGGGTGACTGAAAAGTTCAGCACTCCAGTGGGGTTCAAGAAGAATCAAGGAAGGGAAAGGACACCGAATGTGAGCAACAACCTCAGGGCTATTGTCTCCCGAGGAGGGTGGTTCTCTGCACAGCGACTCCAGCTGCAGCGTCTGGCTCTTTCTCCTCCTGTTTTGGTGTCTTACAGGAGTCCTGGGCAGCCCTCGTAGCCTGAACGAGCCTGTAAAGGTCTATCTCTCACCTTATGACATCAGAAAGAGCAGCTCTCCTCTTCACAGCACGCAGAAGCCAAAAATTGCTCATTTATGAACCTATTCACAAGGAAACAATTCAGGCTGAAGGGGCCTGGGGTTCTTTGACATTCACCACAAAAATCTTTGCTTTTGCAGGCATCCAAAAAACAAAACAAAACAAAGCAAAACACACGAAACGAAAACCTCATGACACCACGGATTCAGGAAGAAGTAGACCTAACGTGATTCTTCCCCAATCAATAGTCAATGAGGGACTTTAATTTGTGAACACAATTACCATGATTACTATGACCCCTATGGAGTCATTGCATTTTACTACTCATCCTGGGAACTGGATTTCCATATTTAGGAAGGAAAGTAAATGATATCAGGAATCTAGTGTAGCTATATAAAATTCTTTCCTGGATATGTAGTGCTTGTCTGAGAACCCTTTCTGACTAAATGATTCAATGTAATATCAAAATGTTTTACAGATGTATAATATACCGCCCCAATTAAAAAAGTGCTAAGTGAAAGGGAACAAAGTTCAGGGGTCCCCCGTTTCTGTCAGAGCTGCCCTGACTCCACACCTGCCCTCTCGGAGCTGCCCATGGTGGCTGAGATTCTCGCATTTGAATGGTTCTCACCATTAGAGCAATTTATTTGGGTTAAGGCATTGTCTTTAGAAGGAACTTATTAAAAATACAGGTTACTTGGGCCTACAAACACAATTCCCACAATAACCATTATTCTAGCTGCATGAATTAGTTTATCAGATTAATTAGCTGTCACCTATCAGACAATATGGCTCTGAGGAAATAAGGCATATTTTAATGGACATCATTGTCTGAAAAATATGAAGCAGTTCTAGAAGAGACAGCCCTGCTTGGGGGCCCTATGCTGGGGGTCTGGGAGGCTAGAAGACAGAGAAAGACACTGATTAAGAAGGGGGAGCGGAGGAGAGATAAGTGAGGGGAACATCAAAATTGAGCCTCTGTCCTCTTCAGGTTTGCCTCTGGTTGCCCCATTCTTATTTTCTGTTGAAATGTTTTTAATATAAAGTGACCAAGATGATTTCTCTTTTGACCTAGGCCTCCAAAATGTAGGTCCTACATGTATCAAAATTAGAAGTGAAGTGATTCCTGTGCCCATCCCTTCTGACCACAGTCACCCATAACTGGTTCTCCTCTCCTTCCTGGGTACACAGATCAGCAGCATTTCCTGCCCTCTGTGTCCAGATGGGCTCATGTCACTGCGGGCGGGGCACCAGAATGTGAGTGGCCATTAGACATTTCACATGGACTTCTCTCCCCCCCCCCCTCCTCCCCTGAGTGGCTGAAAGCCAATAGCTAGAAGTCACAAGAGAGATGCAAGAAGTTTCTGGGTTACCACTTGGAGAAGAACAACCCAGGGGTGTGTTGGACCAAGAACACCTACCTTGGGGACTTGCCATTACTGAGAAATAAAACTGGATTGTGTGAAGACATTGAGATCTGGGTGTCTTTAATTATGTCACAGAGTATTATTTACCATGACTGCTATAACTTTTACCATCTATATTGATGTTTGTTATCACCAGCTGGCAGAATATTTAAATCTCCTGAGCAAAAACGGCCTTTCAATTGATACTAAAAATAATATTATGCATATTAGCAGTTCCAGTTTGCTAGGGACTTTCTGTCAGGCACTAAGAGCTTTGCATTCTTATTTAATCCTTACAACAATCTTTTGAGGTGGATTTATTATGCCCATTTTATAGATGTGAAATGGACTCAGGAAGCCTATTAAAGAGCTTGCTTTAGGTCATACTGCTAATGAGTGGCGGCATTGTGACAGGGGGCCAAGTCGTTCAGTGTTCACACCGAACTCTTTGCCAGTGTGTGATTCTATTCTTACAGTTACTCAGGGGAAACAGGATAAGACCATGGAACGACATGGCAAGGGCACACCAAGAACCGAGGAAAGGTCTTGGCCTTCAAGAGGAAAAAAAGGATCCTATCTCTCTGCCCACAAAATAGTTGAGAGAACATTTCCTTTACCTCCCTTCCACATCTCAAAAATATTGAGCTGATTTTCTGTGATTTCCTTTTTCTGCCCTCCATTGAAAGCCTTGACTATGCCCCAGTTTCCTGCAAAGAGAAAATTCTTGCTGCTGATTTTTTAAATTCTGCAGATGAGGACGTTCTAACTAGGTTTCAACCTTGGGACTTTTATCTCGCCATTGAGACATGCATATAACTCCATCAGGGGAATGCTTTTTGGTAGGGGAAACAACATTCTGTTTCTGTAGAGGCAAGACTGGGGAAAAGGTGGGTGCAATGTGTGGGAGAGACATGCAGCCTGAAGGGAGAGGAAAAAAAGAATGTAGCTAAGGAGATATAGTTTATTGGCCGTTCTTGTGGATAGGGAATGTAGAATTTCAAGTTTTCTGTTTTAAGCAGAGAAGGCAGAGTTTTGCCTGACTGATCCCTATCATGATTGTTGCCATTCAAATTCAACAAGAAACTGCATGTGGAAGGGGCTTCCTAATTGTGTGGTGCTTCACACACAAACGATCTGATGATCGTGGACTTTATTGGTAGAAAATCTACATAGGTGCTATGTTAGAAGGCCCCCCAGGAGCCCATGCCAGATCAGATGGGAGAAACTGGAGTCCCCGGTAGTTTACGGCACAGGCTATGGAGGCGGAGACTGGGGTTTAATCTGTCAGCTCTCCCCTGCCTAGTTGTACAATAGCTTGGTCACTTACTTAATCTTTCTAAGCTCCAGATTCCTCCTTCATAAAATGGGGATAATGTTATCTCCCTTATTGTGTTTGGAGAATGACACAGGATAATACATATAAGCACTCATTAATCGTCACTTATTTGAGGGCCATGATGACGATGACTCAGACTCAAAAGACAAAAGAGAGACAAGCCAGCCAATAACAAGAGCACATTGGTTTTTCTGCTCTGATTATATGAGTTAGTGTCAGCTTTATGGATTGGAAGGACCAAACCAAAACCAGACTAGCGGGAATCCCAGAGAGACTTGGCCAGGCAAGGACACAGACAGGTGGTCGATGCAGCACCCTGTAGTAGTCGGGACTTGAATAGTGGGGAGGTAGGAGGAAAAGTGAATCCTGTGAGTTTTGCATGAGGCTCATTGTCAATTGAGATCTTGTCCAGGTCTCGGTAAGCACCTGCTCATCCGAGAAGGAATGAGTGTCCACAGAACACAGCTGGAAGCAGAAGTGGGCTTGTGAGGGATGATTGGGCTTCACGTGGGCAGGAAGATATCGACAGACACTCAGACAGACAGAAAACTCTCACAATAGTCGTATAAGATCAGTTGGGATGTTAGGGAGGGGCTGGAGCCCCCCTGGGCTTGTCCTTTGGGCCAATCCTTCATGTTCCAGCGTTTGATGTCCCTCCTATGGTAGGGACCAATCATAGTCATTAGAGTTCAGAAAACAGAAGTTCCATGTTGTTTATTCGGGAATTTGTTTTACCCTTTCAATATTCTACAGGTTTCCCACCAGTCTACTAAAGAATATCACTTCTCTGAGGAACAGAATGCTCTGCTCTGTTACTAAAAGTAAGATGTTTGTTTTTGAAGCCACATAGATTCAAATAGCGATAACAATTCTTTGTGGAAAATAAAAGCATCTTTATTTGAGTAAACAGAAAAATAGCACAATTGAAATGATTTCCCACCTGCCAAACAAAACTGTTTCCTTTTGTAAGCCGTGTTCCATCTATGAGGGTGGTAAAAGCACAAGGCTGCACAAAGGGAACTGTGGTGTATTCAGCTAGTGCGAGCACTGTGTCTGCTGACAGGAGTTCACCTTGCGCCATTATATTCCTCCTCAGCCCAAAACGCCACGGAGCACCCACCGGACTGACAGGCTCGGCTGCTTGGCAAAGGGTGTCCGCTCTCTTCACAAACTGCTATTTTCCCTGGGAGTTAATTTGTGGAGATTCATGCCTGTTGAATTGGGCCTAAAGTCGACGCAAAACTTGGGTGAAACGGTCATGTAGCCCCGGCCAAACCAGAAATATTTATTGCGGTTCCTTTTTCAGTCAGATAGCTCTCGTCCTGGAGAGGGGCTGGGGTTTTCCACCTCGGGGGTGCGCTTGTATCTCGGGAGGCTGTAGTGAGGACATGTAACCTTCCTTTTCTTCTTCATGGTTCCCTTTGCGGCTCTGGCAAGGCTGACCCACCAGGGCTCCACAGGATCAACCAGGCAGGATTCTGGAGGACGTAAAGTTTACACCCTCACAACTGAATTATTTTCACTCTGTTCTTAGGGCTTTCCAGACCTAATCCGGGGGCTTCTGGCTGGTTCCTGGCTCCCTGAGCCCTCCACTAGACACAGTAAGCCTAGGTCCAGGGACCTTCATTTAAAACTAAAAAGAAAAGTGGCAATGATAACAATGACGATGATCATTTTTTGGCTCTTTAGCATGTACCTAACCTTATAATAAGCACTTTATTCACATCGTCCTCCGAGACTTTCCGCAACAACTGTATGAAGCAGCTATATGTGTGGCAAGTCCTCTCGGTGGCCCTCTCTAACTCCTGGCCTGCCGCGGGAGGCCCTGTGTAGGCAGGCTGCCCTCCTCTGGCAGAGGAGGTGGCTCTCTGGCCTCACGGGAAGATGCTCAGCCCAGTCATGGGAGAGTCTGGAAGTGCCCGTGTGTCGTTGGCCCAGGTGTGACCCTCAAATTTTGAGGTATGGGAGTTCCTGCAGAAATCCCCTGATTTCCTCTCCCCTTGTGGGACGATTCTGAGGCAGTTTCTCACAGTCTCCCGAAGGGTCCTCAAAGGGACTGCCTGCAGCTGGCTACAAAGGTAAGGCCCTCATTGAAGCTACTTTTCCCCTATCACACCTTCCCCATTCCCTCTTTGTGCTTCCTGGGATTACCACCCACACTTGCTCGGATCCTGGACTCCAGATTTGCCCTTGGGGGGAATCCAAGGCAAGATACTACACAGTTGTTCTCACGTAACACAAGAGAAACAGAGACTTACTGGGATTGACTCGCCTACTGAGGTGTAGCTGGTGGTTGGCCAGGCAGGACTGTCTCCTCTTGTTACATTATTCTGCTTCCATCAGAAATGGCCCAAGTCTATTTTTCTAATTAATTATTGTAATTAATATGTCGCTTCTTCCTACAGAAGGACTTGAGTATGTAAAACATACTATCCTCCCTCCTTCCTTCAAAATATATTTGCCTTGTGTTTTGTTCCATTGAGACTCAGGATGCAGCTAACAATATAATTAGAGATAAATTGAATATATTAATTAATATTGCAATGCTATTGTCTGAAAGTGGCTAAATGTAGGATACCTCCAGAGGTATTTACACTTTGCTGGGGGCTTTGGAAATTGCAACATCATAACTCCAAGAGAGGACTCTCTGTTACTGGAATTTCTGGCATCTCGTGGTCGAGGAGATCTCCTCTGCACGTTCGCTGGGTTGTTGGGCCTTTTCCCACACCCCTTCGCCATTGGCTTGTTCTGCCTGCCAATGCCGATGCTGTCTAATCATCAACAAGATTCCTCTTGAATTGGAAGGCAGAGTTCAACTCTGAATGTGTGCTAGCCTGGCTCCTTCTGAGTGACAAAGACATGCAACCCTCCTTTCTTTAAGTCCCAGCTCACCAAGGGACATAGAAGACCTGTTTGCCTGCCTTGGTTCCTGGACCTGTAGGAGGAAGATAACCCTTGCTCAACTTGCTTTTCAGGGGGCGATGTGAAGATAAACGCGAGAATGTCTACAAAGTCCTCCGGATTCTCGGGATGAAAGACACTATGTAAATAGAACACAGTCTTACGATGATTAAACTTTAATGCTGCAGCGCCCAGGCCTATAAAGGGAGCACGGCCTGGCTGGAAGGCAAGACTGCAGGGCTGTCCCCTGTAATCACGGCCCCTGTGAGTTCGCCATCCGGCAGCTGCATCTTAGAAATGCCCATCCTTTCTGCTCATTCAATTTGGGTTTTATTTTCAAGAGGCCAGTTAGGCAGTTATGTTTTTGCCCTTCACATTCTTCTGATTTGGGGTCAGGTTTCAGGAAACACATATGTACAAACCTACTTGGGTCACCTAATAGATGACCCAACTCCTGCAATGGCGTGGGGGCTAGATCAGGAACTAGACATTTAGATATAAATTTTACTCTGAAGACAATATTCTTGACCCTCTGCATGTTTGTCTGTGGCCTGCCACACACTGGGGCATCTTCCATTTTCAAAACAACAAGCTATACAGTTTTCCTCTTTGTGACAGAATTAGAACTACTGGATTTCTCAGCAAAAGCAAAACAAAACAACCATAGAATAACACCACCTTTTCCTTCCCAAATTAATTCTTTCAGTTTATGTTCCTGACTCCATAAAAATGTGGTTTAGCTTTTGAAGTTTTTATTAATATTTATAATGCCCGTTTTGTGCCCTTGAACCTCACAGAACCAGAGCCCTGATATAAATACTTACCGTCTAGGTGGTAGTATACCCAAGTCCAACCATAAACTTTAATGTTTATACATATATATGTTTGGCTTTGCTTTGTTTCTCCTGTCTCTGTAGAAATTTAAAAAAAAATACTTTTTAAGATGCAAATTTTAATAGCTTATATTTTATTTTCAAAAGTAATGCATGCTTGTAAAAAAAATACAGATGTGCATATAGAAACAAAGGAAAAAGGCCCCTTTCCCTGATCCATTTCTAAAAATCCCAGTGCCAAGAAGTAAACAAGGTAGTTTAAATCCTTTGTAAATTTGGATCCTCTTAGTTTGAGAGATTGGCATTGTCTTAAGAGGCTGGTAACCGGTCATATTTCTCTTTTTTGTTTCTGAATAGAATTGTAAAAAAAAAAAAGTTGTAGAAAGTTTCAAAAAGGCAGTAAAACAATAAGAAAATAAAATCCCCCATTAAATCCATTACCCCCAAATAATGAATTTTTAACCTTTTGGTGTATTTCTTACAGAATTTTCCTCTGTAAGTAGGAATAAAATGGTATCCAATCCCCCTAACAATTTTCTGATGTCAGGGAACAGTCTCCCCAAAATCATGTTTTTGAATGGCTGTCAAATATTCTTTGGCAATTGCTTCACCTTAAATTGTTTCCACATAATAAGATGGGGGGAGGTGGGCACTGCTGATCCCTCACCTCATGTTTCCATGGTGGGGGTGGGGTGGGGTGGGGAGGGCTTCCCCTCCGCTGACCAGAGGGAGACACGTAGGCAGAACACTTGCTTGGTCACCTCTCGGGATCCCCAGGTTGAACGATTTTCCTGGCAGGTGACATGAAGTTGTCAACTCAGTCATTCTCCAACAGTATCCTGTGAAGTCCCAAGACTGAGGTTCAGCCCCTTCCTTCATCCCCTTGGAACTGCTGATCTCCAGGATGCAGCCAGCTTCTGCTTCTCTTATTGTCTAAATAAGACTCGCTTATTTAGGCATGTTTTTGCCAAACGTTGAATAAAACAGGGGTGTTTAATTCTGAAGGAAAAGTAGTAGGCTTGTGGCCACAGCTGGGGCTGCTTGGCTAATAATCTGGTTTAATCAATCCTTAGGATTACATATGGATGCTCATCTGTTGGATTCTTGTGTTTGTCTCTCACTGTATTCTAAACACTAATGGGGAGAGACACTGAATTGAGAGAAAAAGTGTAATTGATTGTACCCCTAAACCCCAAATAATATTACTATACTTAACATTTATTTACTATTGACTCTGTGCCAGGCTGCATTTTTCTCATATAACTTTCTCAACAACCCTTTGAGATGGTATTATTCCCATTTTATGGATGGTAAAACTGAGGCATGGTGACACCACCCCCCCCAGCTGAGGTGTGCTCCCAGGCACTTAACCACTTTACTGTACCACTTTTCATCTCTTCTGTATCATAATTAACATGTGAACTTTTTTATATATAAATGGTAACGTGAGGTTGTAAACTACCCAAATGTTGTCTCTCATTATTGAATATATGTCTGTCATTACTTTTATAATGTTTTATTGTAGTTATTGAATCTCTTTTAATACTATTTACAGTGACTTTTTTGGTGTACAGATTTCTATTTTTATGCAGCTAAATCTATTCTTATTTTCCTTCATGACTTTTCCATCTTGGTTTTTGTCCTTGCCTACCCCAATAGATTTTCACATATATTTTACTCTAAATTACTATGGTTTTACTATTATAACTTTACCTCTAGAAGTTATTTGGTAAAATAAAGTCTTTCAAAAATGCTGTTTTTCTTTCTGCTTTTTTTTTTTTAAGGAGAAAAAGAATAGTTGGCTCAGTATCATCCTTTCTCCCCTGATTTGTGATGCATATACCTGTTTTTGGTCTCTGTTTTTTTCCACTACACTATGCAATGTTTTATTGTAATTTCAGTCTATTTCTGTTTGCTTGTGGTTTTTCCTGTAGCTTTATGGTATATTTTAATATTTAGAAAGGTTAGTTCCCACTCATTACTCTTACTTTTAGAAACGTCTTTATTATTATCACATGATATTCTTCTACATATATTTAAAAATTAGTTTATGAAGTCCTACCCTAAAATCTTACTATGAATTTAGTAATATTTGTAACTCAACATGGAAATATTTAACATCTTTATAAAATTCCTTTTTCCATCTAGGAACATGTGATTTATCTATTTTTAATATTTTCTTTTGAGTGTCTCAAAGTGCCAAATATATCTTCATGTAGGTGGTATTCTTTTGTTGTTGTTGTTGTTCAAGTTATTTCTATTACTTTATATTTTTTTGAGACTACTGGGAATGGAAATTTTCATAATTAATTATAATGATTTAACATTGATTAAACCAACTTGCTATTGCTGGCATACAGACATTTTAAAAATACTCACTTTGTGCCTTCTTTATTAAACTCATTACTTTTGAAGTTTTTCCTTACATCCTCTTGAGTTGTCTATATATAACTATGTCACTTAAAATGATTTTTGGCACTTACAATTCTAATGTTTTTATTTTATTGACTGAAGCTTCTGAAATAATGTTAAATAATAGCAGTTATAATGGGCATCCTTATTTTGTTTCTGACTTGAATGGGAATCCCATAAGATTTCACTGTAAAATATGATGTAGTCTGTTGCTTTAGGATAGACATTTAATAGATTTAAATAGATAGATTTTAATAGTTTTGGATAGATAGATTTAAATTAGACCTGACAAGTAGTAATATTTCTATTTATAAATATGAAGACTAGATACTGAATTTTATTATGCTGTTTTTCTTTGTTCCATTTATATTTTCAAACATTAAACCATCCTTGCATTTTCAGAATAATATCTACTTAATCAGGCAGGAGGCAATTCTTCACGGGTTTCTGCCATTTCTGTGTATCTTGTAAGCAGAGGCACTGACTGTTCTTTGTTTCAAAGTATATTTTCAAGGATAGAGATGGTCTTTCCTTCCAGAACAAAGGTCAGGTTTGCTTAAAGCCTTGAAGATATAGTGTCTCCCCCTGGGGCAAACTGTAGGCAAGCTTACTGTCCACTATAACAAAGATAATATCTCCCTTTGGGGTAATAGGCAGATGCTTATTGCCCATTTTTAAAGATCCAAGTGTCCTAAGCTTAGGGTTCCTTTCCTGTAATGCAACCCACTGACTGTGCCACCACCTACCTGGGCCCATATTACATCATCTCCCTGAGAATGCAGGGGCGGGGCTAAAGGGCATGGACATTCCTAAGGGATGTGCAGGCTGCTACCTGTGTAATAAAATCCTTTGTCTCTGAACCCAAAGTCTTATTTTTCTGCCACATGAAGCTGTAGCTGGCTAACTTGTCAACTTGCAAGTAGGGTGAAACCTCCAACCCTTCACAGTTCTTACTGTTTAATTGAGACTTTCCATTTTCTAGAAGTTTACTTACCAATTTACATCTCTATTCAGAAGTTCTATGAGTTTGTAGTTGTTTTCCTCATACTATCTTTATTAGGTTTTTATGGCTATGCTAACTTTAAAAGGAATTTGAAAGTTTTCTATCTCTTTCTGTGCCAAAATGGCATATGTCATGTGTGGATTAAGACTTGCAAAGGCTGGTGAAATAGTTTTGACTTAGAAACCTTATTGGAATTAACATCTTTTTCAATTTGTTTTTCACTGACAAAGGTTTATTTAGTTTACTCATTTTTAATTAATTTTAGCCATCTATATTTCCCCAGAAATCAGGGAATTTTGAAAATTTAACAGTATATGGTACTATCTCACATCCAGAGCTCTATCTCATTTCTCATTTTATGTGTTGTTTTACACTCCTTCCCTTACTGACCTTTTTTTTCTAGACTTGCCAGAACATGCAAGACTATTATATTTTTATTTATTTATTTATTTATTTATTTATTTGAGAGAGAGAGAGAGAGAGAGAGAAACAGCATGAGAGGGGAGAGGGTCAGAGGGAGAAGCGGGCTCCTCGCTGAGCTGGGAGCCTGATGCAGGACTCGATCCCAGGACTCTGGGATCATGACCTGAGCCTAAGGCAGTCGCTTAACCAACTGAGTCACCCAGGCACCCAAGACTATTATCTTTTTAATGCTGGCTTTCATTACTCTTTGCGTTTGTTTTTGTTATTTGTTTCCTTCTGCTTTCGAAAGATATATATATTTTTTTATTTTCTAACTTCCTAAGTTTAAGCTTAATTCTTTTATTTGTGTTACTTCTGATCTAATAAAGCAAGCTTAGAAATCTGCTCGGTCCTCTGCATAGTGTCAGCTCAGTCTTACAAGATTTGATAGGTAGTGTTCCAATAGTCATAATTTATATTCACAATTTTTATCTTTTCCAAAAGTTACTTATGCACATGCTTTCTAATTTACAAGGAAACAATTTCCTTTTTAAAAACGCTTGTTACTTTATCCTAGTTTGTCTCTTTACAGTTGTGGAATGTAGGCTGCCTACTTTTCCTTGATGGATTTTATCAAAGTTTTGTGTTCAGTTACACGATTAATGTACAATTAACTTCTGAAAATATTCCACAGATGTTTTAAAAGTATATTTACCCGTGCAAGGACGTAAACTTTGTTATAACAATTACATCAACTAGCAATTATTAGTTAAATCTTTATATTAGGCCTACTTGATTTCTGAAGAAGGAAAAGAGTTTCAAAATCTCAGTTGAGTGCCTGTTTCTCCCAGGAAATCAAAGAATGGTATGTTTATATAGTCTGACCGTAGTTACTGGGTACATGATGGCTCCTACCTACTCTACTTTTGTTGTGAAGTCTACCTTTTTTAAGTACTCTAAATTTACAATCTTTGTTTTGTCCAGTGCCTATTGTCTTCTTTTTTGTGCTATTAATCTTTTTATTTATACAAACTTGGTAGATTTTTGTCTTTTAAAATTCATATGTATATTTTTAATCCAGCTTATAGATAGTTGAATTTTGTTTCTTAACCTAAACTGAAAAACTTGGTCTTTTAATAAAGAACTTTAATTTGTTTATATTTATTTTCATAACTGACATCTTTGCTTTTATTTATTTCATCTTGTTTAATGCTTTTCCTCTCTCTGGGAAGTTCTTTGCTGCTGTCTTTTTCTTTTGTTTGATACATGGACTAGGTTTACTTTGCTCTTTTTCCTCTTATGATTAGAATGTTTGCCAGTGTTTCCTTGAAATTTTAATTAACATATTTAAGCCTATATTTCTTTAATCATGCCAAAAATGAAACAATCTACTGACCTTTTACTTTGTTAGATAATGAAATTAGCATGAATTAACCATTTTCCTGTTATCATGAAGAAATAATTTTACTTTCAAATATTAACTACGGGACAGCTCTGAAAGCTTGGCTTCATTTTAGGAGCTAGTCAATGTTGCTAGAATTATGGAAATGTTGCTAAGGAATCTTAGATCTTCAATATTATCTAGTCCAAATGTATAAATCCAATATTTTTTTTATTATACCATAAATCTCTATGTTTTCACGCAAGTCTCTGGGCAGAGCATTGAGGCCGTTGGTCATCTACAGAGGACCTGCAGTTTATCAGTGAAAGATTTTTTTTTTTTTTTTTTTGGTATAGGACACAATAAATACCTGATGAAATGTTCTAGATTTGAAGATATAGAAGACAGATTGGAGATCTGGCCTAGTTCCTAGAATGTTTGAAGATTATAGAGGAGGGTGTTAGGGTGTTTTCAAGGACTATATTGTCCTTATCCAGCTCCCCATTTCTTCACACACCTCTTTCTGCCAAGGAGTTTAGGGTGTTTTGTAGGTTATAACGAAATAATTGTCTAGCATTCTGTAGACAGTGTTATCTCCATTTTTAAGAAAACACTCAAAAGAGAATTAATCAAGACCACACACAAACTTTCTCTCTAAATTAGCAAATGATCCACATACATTTACCTGCTGGCTTGCATGATTCTTAAATTTTAGAAATGGTGATACTAGATATGTGCCTACATGACCTTCAGCCCTTTTCATACAGCATCACTGGTCCTTGGGTAAATATTTGTGTTTACTATGATGGTCTGTGTGGTATTTATGCTTTAAAAATGGCCCATTCCTTTCTGGCTGGCTGGTGGCATCATTTCCAGCATGACTTCAGTTGGGCTTGACAATGTAAATAAATAAACTCATTTCTTGATATCGGGTGTCACTGTGTTTGTCTTTGGAATCTCTTCAATCCATCCTGTTCATGTTCAGTTTTATGAACTCTTTGGGAATCATGTCATAATCTCAGCTCAGCAAACCTAGCTACTGGGGAACAAGCTTGATGTTCATGTGTGGACCATATCTTGACCATACTTCTTCTTGACTTTGGGTGATTCTCAAACTGAATGTGACATCACACCACTACTAGGTGGGTCAGTTCTACTGCTTTCTAGAACCATGGTTTTAAAATTGATGCCAGGCTGACAGTATGCTTTTTATTTATTTATTTATTTATAAAAGATTTTATTCATTTATTTGAGAGAGAGAGAGTGCACAAGTTGGCGGGGTGGGGGAAGGAACAGAAGGAGAGGGAGAAGCAGGCTCCCCACTGAGTAGGGAGCCTGATATGGGGCTTCACCCCAGGACCCTGAGTTCATGACCTGAGCCAAAGGCAGATGCTTAACCAACTGAGCCACCCAGGTGCCCCAGTGTGTCTTCTTTCTACAGGAAAATCATTTGTAATAGCTTTTCCCCCCCATCTATCTACCACGTGATAATATGCCAATATAGTCAAATTTGGTGCACTAGATTATCGACCTTGCCAATGAAATTGCCCCATTGAGCAGAGGCCTTAGTGCAGATTTTGGTCTTCCTTGTGCTCCCGGAGCATGGGATTTTGCCAACCCTGCAAAGAGGTCTGACAAGCTGGTGAGTGTTCAAAAAATACAGATCCTTGAACTTCAACCAGATCTACTGAATCAGAATATCAAGAGTTCTAAAATCTGAGTTTTAGAACAGCAATTTAAATAATAGCAATGTTGCTGGATCCCTAATGGGAAGGACCACTGGTCTAGAAGCTGTGGAATGTTGCAGGTGTGTATGTATCTGTGTGAGAGGTACTAAATAGTAGCATCTTGGAATTAGAAGGAAACCTCCCAGCTCATTTCTCATTTTATGGGGGAGGAGGTCTTGGCCAGTTAAGTTACATGTCTAAGTACACACAGCGGCTCAGTGGAGAAATGTGAAAAGCAAAGCAGAACAAAAACCAAGTGTCCCAATCCTTAATCTAAACTCATTTTCTCTAAATTAAGCTATCTTTGAATATTTTCATAAAGTGTTCCCATTTATAAGTTCATTATTTTCACTAGGAGAGATAATTTAAATATAAGCTAAATACCTTTCTCCCCTGAGCATTAGAGCAAAAAAACAGAATTTGGGAAGCAATGAGTTAATGCAGCTTTACCACATCAGCAGCTGGCAAACGTTCACCGATTATTCAAAAAGTCCTTTCGGGCACAGGTTTTAATCAGCAGAGGCTGATGGGTGCACTGAGAGACATAGAGGAACGGTATGGAACTAGTAAGCCTTTGTTGTCATATAGCCTTAGGGTCAAATCCGGACTCACCTGTGTGGTTCTGGGCAACTGTAGGCCTCAGTTCTGGATCTATCAACTAGGTTCGATACCTTCCTCGCATGGTTGGTATTAGGGTAAACAAAATAATGTATGGATGATACCTGGTACATAGTAACTAATGACAAGTAATTTCTCATTTCTTCTTCTTTTTTTTTTTTTTGTTTCAAGTTTTTATTTAAATTCCAGTTAGTTAACATACAGTGTAATATTAGTTTCAGGAATAGAATCCAGTGAGTGATCACTTACATATAACACCCAGTGCTCATCACAAGTGCCCTGCTTAATCCCCATCATCCATATAACCCACCCCCTGCCCATGTCCCCTCCAACAACTGAGTTTGTTCTCTGTTGTTAAGAGTCTGTTTTATGGTTTGCCTCTCTCTTTTTTCCCCCCTTTGTTCATCTGTTTGGTTTCTTAAATTCCACGTATGAGTGAGGTCATATGGTATTTCTCTTTCTCTGATTTATTTCACTTAGCATAGTACACTCTAGCTCCAACCACATTGTTGCAAATGGCCAGATTTCATTCTTTTTTATGGCTGAGTAATATTCCATTGTATATATACACCACATCTTCTTTATCCATTCATCAGTCAATGGACATGTGGGCTCTTTCCATAACTTGGCTAATGTTGCTAATGCTGCTATAAACATTGGGGTGCATGTGCCCCTTCAAATCAGTATTTTTGTATCCTTTGGGTAAATACCTAGTAGTGCAATTGATGGATCATAGGGTAGTTCTATTTTTAACTTCTTGAGGAACCTCCATACTGTTTTCCAGAGTGGCTGCACCAACTTGCATTCCCACCAACAGTGTAGGAGGGTTCCCCTTTCTCCGCATCCTCGCCAACATCTCTTTTTTCCTGTGTTGTTACTTTTAGCCATTCTGACGGGTGTGAGGTGATATCTCATCATGGTTTTGATTTGTGTTTCTCTGGTGATGAATGATGTTGAGCATCTTTTCATGTGTTTGTTGGCTATTTGTATGTCTTCTTTGGAGAAATGTCTGTTCATGTCTTCTGCCCATTTCTTAACTGGATTATTTATTTTTTGGGTGTTGAGTTTGGTAAGTTCTTTTTTTTAAAGATTTTATTTATTTATTTGACAGTGAGAGACACAGAGAGAGAGGGAACACAAGTAGGGGGAGTGGGAGAAGGAGAAGCAGGCTTCCCGCGGAGCAGGGAGTCCAATGCAGGGCTCAATCCCAGGACCATGGGATCATGACCTGAGCCAAGGCAGATGCTTAACGACTGAGCCACCACAAATCAAAACCAGAGGCACCCGAGTTTGATAAATTCTTTATAGATTTTGGATACTAACCCTTTATCAGGTATGTCATTTGCAAATATCTTCTCCCATTCTGAAGGTTGCCATTTAGTTTTGTTGTTTCCTTTGCTGTGCAGAAGTTGTTTATCTCGATGAAGTTGCAAGAGTTCATTTTTGCCTTTGTTTCCCTTGCCTTTGGAGATAATTTCTTCTTTTTTTTTTAAAGATTTTATTTATTTATTTGACAGAGAGAGACACAGCAAGAGAGGGAACACAAACAGGGGGAGTGGGAGAAGAAAAGCAGGCTTCCCGTGGAGCAGGGAGCCCGATGTGGGGCTCAATCCCACGACCCCAGGATCATGACTTGAGCTGAAGGCAGACGCTTAATGACTGAGCCACCCAGGCGTCCTTTTTTTTTTTTTTTTAAGATTTTATTTATAATTTCTTATTTCTTAAGTGCTTTTTAAATTCCAGCCACTGGACAGACTATTAGAACTCACACTAATGCTATGAGTAGGTGTTATAATTATGCCCATCTTAGAGATGAGAATCTGAAGCTCAGAAATGTTCACTAACCTGCCTGGGGTCATGGAAGTATTAAGAGGCCAAGAGTGGAGTTCTACCTGTCTTAAAAGCCCCTGGTTTCATGAATCTATTATACTGTCTTTCAATAAATGATAGTCATCAGTATTGCCCCCATCCTCGCTCAGAAGTCGGTATAATTAGTGGTCAAGCACACAGCTAAGGAGCCAAAGTCATGGTTTAATCCAGTGCCTTCCCTCTCAATATCTAATAGCTACATGACCTTGGGTAAGCTCTTTAATTGCTCCATTGGTTTCCTCATTTGTGAAATGAGGATGATAATCTAGTTTATAGGGTTGTTGTGAGGCTACCCCATAAGTCTCAATACTTCTTCGGCTTTTTACCCACTAGCCAGTCTAATATTCTAAGTGAGAGTGCATGCTGGGTCTTGCCCTGGCCATGTTTTTGGAAGATTGTACAACAGCCTTTTAGGACTTTTCCCGAATCCCAGGTGCCATCACAGTAGAGGTGCTTGCTGGAGGGCAATGGAAGAAAAGGTTGGTTGCACCTCCAAGGTTCCCCCAGCCAGAGCTGGTCTTTCCTCTTGGAGAGAGGAGACGCTACTCAAGGTCTGTGACCCTGAAGCCCTCTAAAACTCCAGAGGTTGCAGGGGAAGATGGGCCAGTATCTGAACAGCATCTTATCACCTCCCTTGTGACGTGCTTGGCGAGCATGCTTACAGAGAAGGGGCTCAGCTTTCTGGAGTTCTGGCCGCTCTGCCAGATAGAGCCTGGCTCTAATGAGGCAGTGATAACTGAAGCCACTGCCAAGAGGGCTGCTGGGATGCAGGGCTGAGGCACTGGGCCTGCTCGGGTACCATCCATTCAAATGAAAGGTTGTGGCTTCTAAAAGCGGATGCTGGTAGCAACAGCCAGGGATATGTGTGTGTCTGTTCACTTGTGTGTGTGTGTTCACATGCTTTTAGCTTTCTTTTTGGTACCGAATCTAAGGAATGATCTTTTAAACACCATCTTTATATATTTTAGCTCTCTGAGGAGTAGAACTCTCAGGAAAGGCATGAAATCACTGACTGTATTTCATCTCAGGAACCCGAAGTTGGACAAGTTTCCCCTGCTCTCAGCCTTCCTAACAGAAGCGCTGCACAAGTCCGCCTCGAGGCCCTCATAAGGCTTTGTTCTTTGTCATGCAAGAAAGCATTTTAAGGCTCCTTTATCTTCCTCCTTTGCGCACACTGTGCTCCTCAGCAAGTGCCAAGGTGAGGTGGCACCACAGCCCGGGGTAGGGTTTCCATCTCAAGCCAGTTCTTTCCTGCACCTTCCACCTCTGCCAAGAGTTACATGCTTGACGGAACTAACGAAAACCACTTGTGCTTTAGTTAAAATACACCTGCTATAGGTCAACATTCTACTAAAACATATCTGTACGCTTCTATTAACAAGCATTGCTTTAACTTAGTCCTCAGTTAGGTTAGAGGGCTGCGATTTTCCATGCCTATAAATACCTGGGTGCATAGAAAAATCAGATATGTGATGAGCTGAACTTACAAAATTGATAAAAACTGGGTGGTCATTTGAATTGCAAAGGAACCCTTCACTTTATTCAAATATTTCTTCAAAAGTAATAATAATGTCTTTACATTTGCACAGTGGGAAAGGCTTTGCAGATGTCTTTCACATACATTATCTCATTTGCTCCTCTCAACATTCCTGTGAACTAAGTGGAGTAGTGACTATTATCTGCATGCTTTATGAAGAAGAAAAATACAAAACATCCTTAGCACATCTGAGATGTAATTACCTTTACAAAGAAGTCAACTCATCATCACGTTAGGATGTATAATCCATTGTGAAAATGATGCCTACCTGTATTTGCTCGTATGTATGAAGAGTTAGTGTCTTGGTTATCTCTTGCTATGTAACAGATTACACCCAAACTTAGTGGCTTAAAATATCATTTTATTCTATCTCACTATTTTTTTGTTAATATTTTGATTAGGGCTCAGCTGGGTGATTCCTCTGTTCCTTGTGGAGTCAACTGAGATCACTGGGGATACTCACCTGGCAGATGAGCTGGTCTGGAGATTCTAAGATGTCTTCATTCACAAATTTAGTGCCTTGGCTGGAAAACTGATTGGCTGAAATTGTCAGTCAGAGTGCTCACATCTAGCCTCTCCATGGTACCAGGGTAGTTGGGGATTCAGGCCTCCCAAAGACATCATTCCAAGAGAATGTAAGAAGAGTAATGTAAGGCCTGGTTGGGTTCAACCACTGGCTTCGCATCACTTCTGCCATCTTTGATTCTGTTAATCAAAGAAAATCATGAAGCACACCCAGATTTAAGGAGAGGAGATATACACCCTATCCTCAATGAAGAGGTATCAGAGAATTTGTGGCAATCTTTAATCTGCCACAGTCCATTCTCTAGTCATGGATTATTCACATTCCTTCCTTATGTAAAAATACATTCACCCTCTCCAAAGAACCCCCAAATTCTCATCCATGATAGCACTGGGACCCAGGCAGCATGAAGGTTAGGTTCGAGATCCAGGAGCTTGCCATCCAAATCAGGTACAGGTGTGGATGAGACTCTTCAGCTGCAACTCCAATAGCAGTTACTGTCATGCCTTCCCAGTATCACCAACAATCCCTTGCAGGTCCCCTCCAGCTTTCACTAGCAGTATCTTTGAGGTCTTTCCAGCTTCTGCCCCATTGTCTGGTTCCAAAACCATTGCCACATGCTTTGGTTTTATTATGGTGGTACTCTACTTCTGGGTATCAAATTCTGTTTCCATCATCTACTGCTGAATAATAAATTATCCCTAAACTTAGTAGCTAAAATATGAACCATTTTTATTATATCAGGATTCTATTGCTCAGGCATTCAGGCATGGCTCAGTTTAGTGATACTTCTGCTCCCTCCTGAATTGAGGGAATTCTCCAAGTAGTCTTCAGCTGGTGAATGAGCTTGTCTGGAGGGTTCAGGACGGCTTCATTCACATGACTACCACCATGGCAGTTTTGCCTGGAAGGTGGGGCTCAGCTGCAATGGTTGACTGGAGTGTCTACATGTGGCCTCTCTAGCATGGAGGTAATAGGACTTCCCACATAGTGACACAGAGTTTCCAGAGAGAGCATTCCAAGAGATAGGTTGTTGAAATTGTCAATTTCTTAAGCCCTAGGATGGGAATCTGGCCCAGCCTCACTTTTGCTATATTCCATTTTATATTCAGTAGTCATAGAGCCCACCCAGATTCAAAAGCATGGGATATAGACCCCAGGTCTTCATGATAAGGATGTCAAAAAATTTTAGTAATACAGAAAAATAATGTTTAAAATTTCATTTTGAATTATTTACTAATACTTATAGGACTGCCTGATTCAATAGATTAATTCATGATTAGGAAATACATGTTCAAATCCTGGTTCCATTTCTGCCATTACTTGGCTATGTTTGAGCTGAGGTAAAGCTCTTTGGGTTTCAGTTTCCATCATTGACAAAACGAAGATGAAGAAAGCTGTTGGTACCCACTAGGCTTAAGGGCATGTTGTGCCTGTTTAAAAAAAAAATCAGAGGCAACTGGGTAGCTCAGTCATTAAGCATCTGATTGGGCTCAGGTCATGATCTTGGGATCCTGGGATGGAGCCCCACATAGAGCTCCGCATCGAGCCTGCATCGGTCTCCATGCTCAGTGGGGAGTCTTCTTCTCCCTTTCCCTTTCCCTCTGCCCCTCTCCCCATTTTCTCTCTCTCTCTCAAATATTCAAAAAAGTACTCTCTAAAGTGCTCTAGGAAGTAGAATAATAAATTATTATAACTAATTGAGCCATTATAAATTTGCCATATTTTTCTTTTAAGAGAGAAAATTGGGTTTTAATATTGCGTAGGATTAACAGAACCACATAAGAATCTGGTCTTCCAACACTCACACTTCAAACACATGATCCCATGCCACTGCATGCATTTCTGCTGTTCCTGTGTGCCAGGCAATGTACATTTTCTCACTGAGTCTTTGCAACACCCCTGTGAGTAGGTGCCATTAGTAACATCTTAATCATGTTTTCGGAAACATTTTTGTTCTGGAGTTTAAATTCTAACACATCTTTTGCATATTTATACATAATACATCTTAAAAGAATCTAATGAAAACTTTAGTAGAGTCTGTAGGGGTTTTGTTTAAATTCTATGGAAATCTTCCCTTTTTATTTTATACAAATATTCTTGCAAAATGAGATAAAAGCAGATTTATGAAGATATCAAAATGATATAACTGAGGAGAGAGAAAAAATAAAAGCTGCAGAAGAATTAGTAGAAGCTAGTTTTACTTACTGAAGGAAGATGAGGCAGTTGGTACTGTGGGAGGGCAGTGGGCTGGAGGCCAGGGCTCCTGGCCCTACCAGTTTATTAACTAGGAACTAGATGTGCAACCTTGAAAAGTTTCTTCTCTCCTCTATGCCTGAGTTTCTTTTTGTGTCACATGAGATGGTGGAACAAGATGAACTCTAAAGACCATCTCAACTTTAACATTGTTTTATCCTGCCAAGTAAAAGGATGAAGCACTAAATAAACATAAATACATGCCCCAATCAAGGAAGTAAAAGATATGGATTAGAAGATAGGTTTGGGAGGTGAAAAAGAGAATGTATGGAATTTTGACCTGGCAAGTTATAAGTAGTAGAATGACCATAGTGACTGAAAAACAAACCAGCAGACAAGGAGGGAAATCAAGATTTTATGTATGTGTGTATATATATATATATATATATATATATATATACACACATACACACATATATGTATTTAATATGTATACAGAATATATATACACACACATGTAAATATATTTAAATATACCTAAAATATAAATATATATTTAAATATATTTAAAAATGCATATTTTTAAAGATTTTTACTTATTTATTTCACAGAGAGAGAGAGAGAGAGAGAGCGAACTCATGCGAGAGAGCACCAGCAGGGGGAGAAGCAGAGGGAGAGGGAGAAGCAGGCTCCCTGCTCAGCAGGGAGCCCAAGACGAAAATGGAGCTCTATCCCAGGACTCCAAGATCACGACCTGAGTCAAAAGGCAGATGCTCAATCGACTGAGCCACCCAGGTGCCCTAAATATAGATAGATAGATAGATAGATAGATAGATAGATAGATAGATTTCCCTCCTTGTCTGTTGGTTTGTTTTGTTTTATATATATGTATTTACATATCTCTATCTATCTATCTATATATACAGTGAACCCAACCACCATGAAGACAATTTGTAAAAAAGAGGAGAAAATTTTATTTATTCTTTATTCTTTATTTATTCTTCCAACAAATGTTTGTTGTGCATTCTATGTGCCAAGCCCTATTCTGGGTATTTAGGGTATAGTAATTAACAAAAAATCTCTGCCCTCATGGAAGGAATACAGGTGATAAACAAATTAAATAAGTAAAACAGTATGTTAGGTAATAGTAAGTGCTCAGCAGAAGAATGAAGTGGAGAAGGAGGGTTGAACGTGTTGAGTGGGTTTGTGACGTCAGATATTGTGGCCCAGGGAGACCTCCTTGGGTAAAGATCTGACGGAAGTCAGCAAATGAGCTGTGGTGACTTCACTTCCATGTAGAGAATAGATTAAAAAAGGAGAAGGATGGAAAAAGGAGGAACAGTTAGGAGGTTACTGCACTAACCCAGGCAAGAGACGATGGTGGCTCAGGCTAGAATGGTAGCAGTAGAAGCAATGAGAAGTGATGGGATTCTGGAAATACCTGAATGTAGAATGAACGGGATTTGCCGATAGTTGTTGGGATGTGGGGTATGAGAAAAGAGGAGTCAAGGAAACCTCAAGGGGTTTTGACTTCAGCTAAGAGTCACCAATTGCCAAGGAAGAAAGACTGGGAGAGGAACAGTCTTGGTGGTTGTGGTGGTGGTAGGGTTACTGAAGTTTAGTTTGTTGTTGTTGTTGTTTTATTTTATTTTATTTATTTATTTGAGAGAGAGAGAGAGAGAGAGAGCAAAAGCAGAGGTGAGAGGGAGAAGCAGCCTCCCCGCTGAGCAGGGAACCCAACATGGGGCTTGATCCCAGGACCCTGGGATCATGACCTGAGCCGAAGACAGACTCTTAACCGACTGAGCCACCCAGGCGCCCCTGAAGTTTAGTTTTAGATGTGTCACCTGTTAGGTGCCTATTAAGTATCTAATCCATGCATGTATCATGTGTTATGGATACATTAGTAGATTTCAGGGCAGAGAGGCAGGCTGGAAGTATAAATGCATTCCAGCCATGAGGTTGGATCAGCTTCCCAGGAGAGTAAGCATAGATAGAAAGAAGACAGGGTCCAAGGATTGAACTTGGAAACTCCAATGCAGAAATGGGGACAAACATCGAGAATAAACAAAGAAGAATGGCCAGAGAAGTAAGGATAAAACCAAACAAGCAGAGAGTCTTGGAAACCCAAGGGGCGCTGAAGAGTATTTCAAAGAGGAGACAGTGATTATGCCCAATGCTAATGATTGAGTGAGTGAGATGAAGACGGAGAAATGGCCACTGACCTAGCAAAGCCGAGGTCTTTAAGACCCTGATAAGAGGGGTGTTTCTAGAGCAGTCCAGGTGAAAGCCTGATTAGGGTATGTTCAAGAAAGAATGGGAGGAGAGAAATTGGAGAAGAGAGTATGGACACTCTTTCAAAGGGTTTTGCTCTAAAGGAAATGAGAGAAAAGTAAATAGCTACAGGGGAATTGTAGTAAAGAGAGCTTTTACAAAACATACGAGACAATGACACATTTGAACATTGAAGAGAGTCATCAAATAGAAAGAGACAATTTCTGGAGCAATGTCTTTTAGTAGATGAATGTTCTGGGATCTAGTGGCAAGTGGAGGGGTTGGTCTTGAGTAGGAGCATGGCAAGGAGAGAAGGTTGAGTAAATGGGCACAAATGCAGGGAGGAGAGCAGATGTCATGGTGGAAGCTGAGTGACGTTCTCTTGAGTATTGTCATTTTCTTAGTGAACTAAGAAGCAAAGTCATCAGCCCAGAGTGAGGATGACAAAAGTATTTAGAGGTTTGAAGAGTGAGGAGTGAGTATGAAACAATTATCTAGGAGAGTTGGTCCTTTTCAAACTGGTATTCTCAGAATAAGATATTCCTTGGAGTACCAATGGAGAGGAGAGGAGAGAGTGCCTAGAAGTTCATAAATGTCTTAAGTTGGAGCTGACAGAACATAACCTTTCTTCTAGAACACCACCAATATTTCCCTGGGATTTCTTACCATAAGTCCCTTCTTCATTCCTCTCCCCCAGGGTCCTCTTCCTCAGTTTCCTCAGTTTCCTCAGTACAAATTGAGATGTAGCTAGATCAGTCACAAATGGGTTTCAGGGAGCAGAACCACTTCTTCTACCTGACGTGTTTGTTTTACTTTTGTATCAGTCAGCTTTTTCTGTTATTCTCTGGTAACAAACAATCCCCAGTTTTCAGAAGTTTACAAAAATCAGGATTTTTATCTTTCTTGTTACAGGATGGCTGTAGGCCAGTTTCAGTTCTGTTCCACATTATCTTCATTCTGGAATTAAAGCTGAAGGAGGAGTCCATATTTAAGTCACACTATTTTCTGGGCATAGGAAAAAGAGCAATGGTGAAATTAACCTGATGGCTCCCAAAGCTTCTGCACGGGAGTGGTAATTGCCACTTTGCCACATTTCATTGGTCAAAGCGAGTCATATGGCTCAGCCTGATGTCAATGGAATGGGAAAGCATAAACCACTTTTAG
Source organism: Eumetopias jubatus (assembly GCF_037043125.1). Taxonomy (NCBI): domain Eukaryota; kingdom Metazoa; phylum Chordata; class Mammalia; order Carnivora; family Otariidae; genus Eumetopias; species Eumetopias jubatus. The sequence continues at coordinate 34,081,295 of NW_028274810.1, read as the reverse complement.
GGAGGAACAAATAATTTGGAGCAATCATCATTAGCCCCAACCTTTTCCATATGTGACAAGAGAAGTCCTTCTCAGGCAACACAATGGGTCAGATTGCTTCTTCCCAAACAGAATTGACATTTCACCCTCAGGAGTAACCTCAGGGTGATTACACAGTTGGTATAAATTTCTGGGTGCAATTTTATGTCTGGCACTGTGAGTGAGATTATTTAGCTTTAGAATTTAGGAAATATTTTACCTTCAGGGAGTCAGGTCAGCTATTTTGTCACATACGTTATAGGTATTATAATATTAAAATCAACCATGCCAAGTTTTACAAAATATATCTTATAAGCTAGAAAAGAGAGTTCTGTCCAGACCTGTCTTTTGAGACCTTCTTAAGTTCCATGACCAATTTTATAATAATAGAAATATAATACAGGAAAGAGCTCTACCTACAACTCAATAAAATAAAAATCCAGATAAAGAATTCCATATGTATTCCTTGTCCAGATGGAAGAATTTTCCAGCTTGATAAAGAGTTGGCATATTGCTTCAAGACACTGTGTAACCAAGGTCTATGACTCAAGACTTCCCATGCCAAGGATGGTGCCCTGAAGGACACAGTGTGTTGTTCTGAGTGATTGCCTAGCCCTGGCCTCCTAGAGATGAGAAACCTGAGATCAGCCATGAAGGTATGAAGGTTGACATGGATGCCTGGTATGTCGGTTTAAACATTTCTGTGTTTGGCTATTAACACAGAAGGAACCAGGGTCTGCTGCTGTTTGTTCTTGAGTTTCATGTTAGCGAAACTTTTCCTCTTTGTGTATGAATATGTGATTCTGAGAGCTGACAAAGGACATTCCAAGAAATAAGCCAGAGCCCAAATTGTGCACTGCTGTGGGAATTTCTCCTCACAGATTTGTCCAATGACCCTGCTCTGGAGAAAACACTCAGGTAATGCATTCCCAGTGGAGGCTGAGCTCCCATCAACTCACCGCTGGTGCTCTCATTAGGGTGTTTTTCTTTCTTTAGGTTTTATTTTTTTTTATGTATTTACTTTTTTCCTAGCCCATCTCAACCTCCCACCACAGTGATTTTAGTGTCCATGAAGGGGACTGGGTCGCCATCCCCGGAGACTACCTTAGGTTTATTTTCAGTGCAGGCAGTTTGGAAAAATTACTTTCCCTTGCTGACTGCACCAGCACTGTCTTCGCTCTGACTTTAGAATGCTGGACTTCTCACATCGGACTGAGGCTGAGCAGGTCACCCACACCTTCATCTTAAAGATGGCACAATCACATTACAATGAGGATAAAAGATTTGCCAAGAGGTGCCCAGACATCCAAGAGTGTTTTTCTTTGGTCTTTTGGTCTCGGATCTGTAAGATGTTTAACTGTATAAAATTGTAAGTTTGTCTGACTAAATTGGACAGATTGCAGGTAAAAACCCTCACTCCCTAAATCCCAATTGATCCCCTGGGCCATCCATACTCCTTAAAAGTGTTATTATTACTATCAAGCTACATCCTCAAAAATTATTTCCCTTGGGAACACACATCTAACCTAGACAAAAAGATTACTGTTTTTTTTTCTTTTTTCTTTTTTTACTCAATACGCTTTGTCCCAGCTTTCTTGTTTGTTTCTTTCTTCCCACCTTATGTCTCATTCAAAATGGTATCGAAAGTCTATGATCGCCATCGTCCTCTGTTTACTGTCAAGTCGAACTGTATAAAATTGCCAGTATTCAGCTCTTTTTGACCCATGAGTGTGGCAGTTTCATATGGTCTTTGTGCATCTTATTTGGGTCTTTGGAAAAGCGGCCCTTCTATGCTCACACTCTCTTTCTCGCCCACCCTCCCTCCCTGGCCTTTCATGGTTGGACTTTGGAAAAGAGCAGTCTACACTCACTTTCTCCACATTCTTGCTCTTACTCACTGTGTAACATACCGTAATCTGGCATCTGTCCCCAACACTCCACTAAAACTATTTTTGCCGTAGTCACTAATGACCTTTGATTGACAAATTCAAGGGAAGCTTTTCTGTCTTTATCTTACTTAAACTTCCCAGTTGCATTTGACAGGATGGGCCAAGATTTGCTTCTTAATATTTCATCTCTTTCCCTGACTTTCAGTGGTCTTTCTTGGTTATCATTCACTATGTGTCCTAGTCTCTAGTCTACTTATTGGTACTGGGAGGCACTTATCTAGCTTTGTTGAATAAATAAAGCATGAATTAATGAAATTATTATTTTTTTAGTTAATTATTATTAGTCATTGCCTATAATCAATATAATCCACACCTCTAGCAACTTCTCTACCCACCGTCCAACATATGCATTTTTAGCAACATATAACCTTCAGCATGCCACATTCTTCATGTTTCCATCTCAGAAATCCTCCTAGGTAGCTGGGGGCAAGGCAGGTATGACTGAGGAGGCTGCTGGTTCCTTTTTACATGACTCCCTCTAATTCTGAGCATTTTCAATATGCCGGGTCATCGTTCATGGTTTTTAGTAACCCCTCTTAGGAGAAAAGATTCATGTTCTTTTTCTTTCCTCCCCAGGATGTATCACTTAGAGATCCAATAAACTGCATTCACAAACAGCCACTTGTTGCTAGCTTAGAGATATGACCTGACAAAATGATAGGGAAAAAGCCCAATACCAGACTCCAGGAGAACAAAAGAAACGTGCCAACAGAAAATGTGACACACACACACACACTTTATGCATGTTTAATTTCTGTTGTTTTGGTTGGAAAACAGCTGCAGGTGTCCTCTAATTATAACCCCATTTTCACAAATATCAACTGTCATATTTAATCTGTTATATTCACCATATAGCCTACTGTTACAGCACATTTCTTTCATTACAAATTTAGTAGCAGAGTTTCAAATGTGCAAGCTAACATTCAGGCTAGTCAATTAATGCATTATTTACAAGTTAAATGTTATTAAAAACAGGTTCTTAATTTGCTAATGATTTAGTAGACCCAAGGCAATATTCCAATTTTTTTTTTTTATTGAAAATGGAAGAACATTTAGAACAGTTGGGGTGGGGAGGGATGTCAGGGATATCTTGGCCTCCCTCACTATTTTCTGAGTCTCTTTTCTGCTTCCTTCTTTATTGTGTGTTGTTTTTGATGCCTATACTAATCAGTTGCAGCACGAGTGAGAAGAAAGACATATGAAAAATAAAAACAGCATAAATACTATTGTGAGCGGTGTTTTTAAAAACCACCAGGCAGTTTGGAATGACTCAATACACATGTTCGCCATACAATTCTGCATATCTTGATTTACAGTGCTGTTCTAACAGCACAGCAGGTTAGGAAGGTTAGAAGTCAAGGAAATTAAAGGTTATTAGCATTCCACTGTTGTCAGGCTACACAAGCGGAATATATGTCTTTTCAAACACACTTTGAAAAATTAAGAGTTTCTGAGGTTCAAGGGCCTCAGAATCATCACCACAATCTGGGTTTTGTTCTTTGTTTCAGTTTGTTCCTTCTTTTTCATTTGACCTAGATCACGATCCAAATCCATCTCTTTCGTGTTCTGTAATTCCATGACATGCTACTTATTTATGAAAGATAACTTGGGGTGAGCTCTTTGGTGACAAGGGATCCTGGCTGTGTGGAGCTAGCTGGTGACCCCGTCTTCATGTTTTTCTCTACAGCCATCTTCCTGGCTTAGCGCCACCCCTTTTCTCCACCCCACTTCTCCCCTGTCCTCTTCTACCTTTTTTTTTTTTTTTTTTAGTGGGCAGGGAAGGGCCGAGGGAGAGGGAGAGAGAGAGAATCTTAAGCCCTGAGCTCCACGTGCCCAGCACCAAGCCTGACATGGGGATTGGGTAGAGGGGCTCAAGGTCATAATCCTCAGACCATGACCTAAGAAGAAATCAAGAGTCTGATGCTGAACCAACTGAGCCACCCAGGTGCCCCTACCTTTTAAAAAACTTAATCGAGATCTACCTTCTTCACGGAAACTTGTCAAGATGACGTCTAGCTCACAAGAATCTTTTCCTTCCCTGATTCCTTTTTCATGTCTCTGTCACATAATCACTCACTCAAATGTGCATTACCCTGCATTTTTCCTCTAGTTGTTTCTCTATCGGACAAACTCTAGAGTCAGAAAGACCTGCTAACCATTGGTGGTGTGACCTAGGACAAATTCTTTCCTTCTTCTTGGTCTTCCTTTTCTCTTCTCTTAAATGGAGATAAAAACCCTTATTTAATTGCTGTGAGAATTGGTGAGATCATATGTGGGAAGAACCCAGCTGAATTGTAGATGCCAACATGTGGTGGCTCTTGTTACCGTAATGAAATAAGATAATTTATATAAATCTCCTAGCATAGTGCCTGGCTCATGTTTGGCACTCAGTGAAATTTCATTCCCTTTGGTACAATAAATAGGTCATAAGCATTTCTTGTTTTCATTTTCACTCAGAGTCAAGTTTTCTCAAGGGCAAGACTAAAATTTTTTTTCATACTCCAGTTTGTGTGGATTAATGTTCCGCCCTCCATATTTTGGAAGGCATGGTAGCTCAGGAGCTCGAGGTGGAGTGAGTGCCCACTGTCCATCTCAGCAGCCCAGGCAAGGCTCTTCCTTATGCCTTGCCTCACTCTCCCTATCCCCTCAACTCCTGGGATCATCTTCCACATAAACTACCAACACCCAAAGCTGTTGTCTCAGGCTCTACTTTTGGGGAAACCCAAACGAAGTAAGGAAAAGATTCAAATGACAGAGAAAGACGATAAATTTAACAATGTGCAAAACAGCAGAAGAACTTTCTGGGTTGCCCAAGGCAGAAGCAACAGGGGAATGTCAATAGAACAAAGCCAAGAATGGAATTCACTCATTCATTTATTAAAAAAAATGTGTATTGAGCACCTAGTATGTGCCACAATAGATAAGGTCTTTTTGCCCCCATGGCATTTACAATGTTGTGAGGGGACATGCAATAAACACATCAACATGCAAAATCATGTCAAGGAGTGATAGCAGCTCTGAAGACAAAAAAGGCAAGGTAAGAGACTGTGTGCAGGATAGGCTGCTATATTAGATAGTGTGATTTATTTAAAGTGAATCAAGGCCTGTTTGGGGAGGTGATACTTGAATAGAGACCCAGCTAGAATGAGAGTGGCCACCTTTTGTCCACTGCTTATTGTCTTCTGCAGTGAAAGTGGAAAACAAATGCTTCCTAGCCTGTGGATGGGATGATAAGACAGAATCAAATTCCTGCTGGTTAGAAAAAATGGGGTGCAGAGACTTCTCAGGGTGCAGTCTTCCAAGCAGAGTGCTGGGCTGCTTCCAAAAGGCCCTGAAGACCCGACCTTGGCCTGCCGCTCTTGCGAAGCCCTTCCTTCAGGAATTCCTCAGGGCCCCTGTAGCCTTTGGTCTTCTCTCCTGACTCTTGTTTGGTGTGGCCCTCTTTCCAATATCTTAAATAAAAAGAATGCCCTTATTAATATACAGCGTTAAGGTACATACAGAGCATACCTTGTCTCACTTAATTCTCATGCAACTTTGTCCATTAAGTGTTTGCATCCTTTTTTTTTTATAGATGAGGGAACTGGGACCAGGGGATTTCGCTTGGGACCACTCAGCTATGTCCGAGACTGAACTCAAACTCAGTCATTTGGCTCCAACCCAATATTGGTTTCAATGCTGAGTCCACGAGCCACTTAATCGATTTTCACCCCTTCCTCTGCCACCTCCACCTGCTGGTCCCCATGGCAGCTAACATGCATGGGCTGATGAGCTCCTCCTTCTATAGGATCCCGTCATTCTCACTTTCTAGCAGATCTCAGTGAACCCAGAAGTTTATTTTTTTAAGTTTTTTTTAGAAGATTTGATTTTTTAAAAAATTTTATTTTATTATGTTAATTACCATACATCATTAATTTTTGATGTAGTGTTCCATGATTCATTGTTTGTGTATAACACCCAGTGCTCCATTCAATACGTGCCCTCTTTAATACCCATCACCAGGCTAACCCATCCCCCCACACCCTCCCCTCTAGAACCCTCAGTTTGTTTCTCAGAGTCCATAGCCTCTCATGTTTTGTCTCCCCCTCCAATTTCCCCCGCTTCATTTCTCCCTTCCTACTATGTTCTTCTTTTTTTTTTTTTTTAACATATAATGTATTGTTTCAGAGGTACAGGTCTGTGATTCATCAGTCTTATACAATTCACAGTGCTCACCATAGCACATACCCTCGCCAATGTCCATCACGCAGCCACCCCATCCCTCCCACCCCCCACCACTCCAGCAACCCTGTTTGTTTCCTAAAATTAAAAAATTCCTCATATCAATGAGATAATATGATACATGTCTTTCTCTGATTGACTTATTTCACTTAGCATAATACCCTCAGTTCCATCCACGTTGTTGCAAATGGCAAGATTTTGTTTTGTTTTGTTTTGATGATTGCATAATATTCCATTGTGTGTGTGTGTGTGTGTGTGTGTGTGTGTGTATACATATATATATATATATATACATACCACATCTTCTTTATCCATTCATCTGTTGATGAACGTCTTGGCTCTTTCCATAGTTTGGCTATTGTGGACATTGCTGCTATAAACATTGGGGTGCACGTACCCCTTCGGATTCCTACATTTGTATCTTTGTGGTAAATACCCAGTAGTGCAATTGCTGGATCATACGGTAGCTCTATTTTCAACTGTTTGAGGAAACTCCATACTGTTTTCCAGAGGGGTTGCACCAGAAAAGCTTTTTATCTTGATGAAGTCTGAATAGTTCATTTTTGCCCTTGCTTCCCTTGCCTTTGGCAATGTTTCTAGGAAGAAGCTGCTGCAGCTGAGGTCAAAGAAGTTGCTACCTGTGTTCTCCTTTAGGATTTTGATGGACTCCTGTCTCATACTTAGGTCTTTCATCAATTTTGAGTCTATTTTTGTGTGTGGTGTAAGGAAATGGTCCAGTTTCATTCTTCTGCATGTGGCTGTCCAATTTTCCCAACACCATTTGTTGAAGAGACTGTCTTTTTTCCGTTGGACATTCTTTCCTGCTTTGTTGAAGGTGAGTTGACCATAAAGTTGAGGGTCCATTTCTGGACTCTCTATTCTGTTCCATTGATCTAGGTGTCTGTTTTTGTGCCAGTACCATACTGTCTTGATGATTACAGCTTTGTTATAAAGCTTGGAGTCTGGAATTGTGATGCCATCAGCTTTTCTTTTCTTTTTCAACATTCCTCTGGCTATTCGGGGTCTTTTCTGGTTCCATACAAATTTTAGGATTATTTGTTCCATTTCTTTGAAAAAAATTGATGGTATTTTGATAGGGATTGCATTAAATGTGTAGATTGCTCTAGGTAGCATTGACATCTTCACAATATTTGTTCTTCCAATCCATGAGCATGGAACGTTTTTCCATGTCTTTGTCTCTTCCTCAATTTCTTTCATGAGTATTTTATAGTTTTCTGAGTACAGATTCTTTGCCTCTTTGGTTAGATTTATTCCCAGGTATCTTATGGTTTTGGGTGCAATTGTAAATAGGATTGACTCCTTAATTTCTCTTTCTTCTGTCTTGTTGGTGTATAGGAATGCCACTGATTTCTGTGCATTGATTTTATATCCTGCCACTTTACTGAATTCCTGTATGAGTTCCAGAAGGTTTGGGGTGGAGTCTTTTGTGTTTTCCATGTAAAGTATCAGATCATCTGCACAGAGTGAGAGTTTGACTTCTTCTTTGGCGATTTGGATGCCTTTTATTTCTTTTTGTTGTTTGATCGCTGTGGCTAGGACTTCTAGTACTATCTTGAATAGCAGTGGTGATAGTGGACATCCCTGCCGTGTTCCTGACCTTAGGGGGAAAGCTCTCTGTTTTTCCCCATTGAAAATGATATTCACTGTGGGTTTTTCATAGATGGCTTTTATGATATTGAGGTATGTACCCTCATTCCCTATACTATGAAGAGTTTTAATCAAGAAAGGATGCTGTACTTTGTCAAATGCTTGTTATGCATCTATTGAGTGGATCATATGGTTCTTATCCTTTCTTTTATTAATGTGTTGTATCACATTGAGTGATTTGTGGATGTTGAACCAAACTTGCAGCCCAGGAATAAATCCCACTTGGTTGCGGTGAATAATCCTTTTAATATACCATTGGATCCTATTGGCTAGTATTTTGGTGAGAATGTTTGCATCCATGTTCATCAAGGATATTGGTCTGTAATTCTCCTTTTTGATGGGGTCTTTGTCTGGTTTTGGGATCAAGGTAATGCTGGCCTCAAAAAATGAGTTTGGAAGTTTTCCTTCCATTTCTATTTTTTAGAACAGTTTCAGAAGAATAGGTATTAATTCTTCTTTAAATGTTTGGTATGATTCCCCTGGGAAGCCATCTGGCCCTGGGCTCTTGTTTGCTGGGAGATTTTTGATGACTGCTTCAATTTCCTTAGTGGTTATAGGTCTGTTCAGGTTTTCTATATCTTCCTGGTTCAGTTTTGGTAGTTTATACATCTCTAGGAATGTATCCATTTCTTCCAAATTATCTAATTTGCAGGCATATAGTTGCTCATAATATGTTCTTATAATTGTTTGTATTTCTTTGGTGTTGGTTGTGATCTCTCCTCTTTCATTCATGACTTTATTTATTTGGGTTGTTTCTCTTTTCTTTTTGATAAGTCTGGCCAGAGGTTTATCAATCTTTTTAATTCTGTCAAAGAACTAGCTCCTAGTTTTGTTGATCTGTTCTACTGTTCTTTTGGCTTCTATTTCATTGATTTCTGCTCTGATCTTTATTATTTCTCTTCTCCTGCTGGGTTTAGGCTTTATTTGCTGTTCTTTCTCCAGCTCCTTTAGATGTAGGGCTAGGTTGTGTATTTGAGACCTTTCTTGTTTCTTGAGAAAGGCTTGTATTGCTATATACTTTCCTCTTAGGACTGCCTTTGCTGCATCCCAAAGATTTTGAACAGTTGTGTTTTCATTTTCATTCATTTCCATGAATTTTTTAAATTCTTCTTTAATTTCCTGGTTGACCCATTCATTCTTTAGTAGTATGCTCTTCAGCCTCCATGTATTTGAGTTCTTTCTGACTTTCGTCTTGTGATTGAGTTCTAGTTTCAAAGCACTGTGGTCCAGAAATATGCAGGGAATGATCCCAATCTTTTGGTATCAGTTGAGACCTGATTTGTGACCTAGGATGTGACCTATTCTGGAGAATGTTCCATGGGCACTAGAGAAGAATGTGTATTCGGTTGCTTTGGGACGGAATGTTCTGAATATATCTGTGAAGTTCATTTGGTCCAGGGTGTCATTTAAAGTCTTTATTTCCTTGTTGATCTTTTGCTTAGATGATCTGTCCATTTCAGTGAGGGGGGTGTTAACGTCCCCTAGTATCATTGTATTGTTGTTGATGTGTTTCTTTGATTTTGTTATTAATTGGCTTATATAATTGGCTTCTCCCATGTTAGGAGCATAGATATTTACAATTGTTAGATCTTCTTGTTGGATAGACCCTTTAAGTATGATATAGTGTCCTTCCTCATCTCTTATCATAGTTTTTGGTTTAAAATCTAATTTTTCTGATATAAGGATTGCTACCCCAGCTTTCTTTTGGTGTCCATTAGCATGGTAAATGGTTTTCTACCCCCTCACTTTCAATCTGGAGGTGTCTTTGGGTCTAAAATGAGTCTCTTGCAGACAGCATATTGATGGGTCTTGTTTTTTTTATCCAATCTGATAGCCTGTGTCTTTTGATTGGGGCATTGAGCCCATTTACATTCAGGGTAACTATTAAAGATATGAATTCAGTGCCATTGTATTGCCTGTAAGGTGAATATTAGTGTATATTGTCTGTGTTCCTTTCTAGTCTATGTTACTTTTAGGCTCTCTCTTTGCTTAGAGGACCCCTTTCAATATTTCTTGTAGGGCTGGTTTTGTGTTTGCAAATTCCTTTAGTTTTTGTTCATCCTGGAAGCTTTTTATCTCTCCTTCTATTTTCAATGAGAGCCTAGCTGGATATAGTATTCTTGGCTGCATATTTTTCTCGTTTGGTGCGCTGAAGATATCATGCCAGTCCTTTCTGGCCTGCCAGGTCTCTGTGGATAGGTCTGTTGCCAACCTGATGTTTCTACCATTGTAGGTTACAGACCTCTTGTCCCGAGCTGCTTTCAGGATTTTCTCTTTGTTTCTGAGACTTGTGAGTTTTACTATTAGATGTTGGTATGTTGACCTATTTTTATTGATTTTGAGGGGGCTTCTCTGTGCCTCCTGGATTTTGGTGCATGTTTCCTTACCCAAGTTAGGGAAGTTCTCTGCTATAATTTTCTCCAATATACCTTCTGCCCCTCTTTCTCTTTCTTCTTCTTCTGGGATCCCAATTATTCTAATATTGTTTTGTCTGGTGGTATCACTTATCTCTCGAATTCTGCCCTCATGATACAGTAGTTGTTTATCTCTCTTTTTCTCAGCTTCTTTATTCTCCATCATTTGGTCTTCTATATCACTAATTCTCCCTTCTGCCTCATTTATCCTAACTGTTAGAGCCTCTATTTTTGATTGCACCTCATTAATAACCTTTTTGATTTCGACTTGGTTAGATTTTAGTTCTTTTATTTCTCCAGAAAGGGTTTCTCTAGTATCTTCCATGCTTTTTTCAAGCCCAGCTAGTAGCTCTATAATTGTCATTCTGAACTCTAGTTCTGACATCTTGCTAATGTCCGTATTGATTAGGTCCCTGGCAGTTGGTACTGCCTCTTGTTCTTTTTTTTTTTTTTTTTGAGGTGACTTTTTCTGTCTTGTCATTTTGTCCAGAGGAGAACAGATGAATGAGAGAATGAAATGCTAACAGGGTAACAACGACCCCAGAAAAATATACACTAAACAAATCAGAAGAGACCTTCCAGAAAGTGGTTACTTTTCTGTTCAGAGTTGCTGCTATTCTTTTCTTGGATCTCCTGTTGAGTTCGTAGGTGTTCAGAATGGTTTGGTACCTATCTAGCTGAATTCCTGGGACCAGATGAAATTTAGGTCTCCTACTCCTCCACCATCTTGCTCCTCCTAGAAGATTTGATTTTTAAGTAATCTCTATACCCAATGTGGGGCTCCGAACTCACAACCCTGAGATCAAGAGTCACATGCTCCCCTGACTGAGTCAGCCAGGGGCCACCAAACCCAGAGGTTTATAACTGGAAAGTCTGAGGAAAATCCTTTCAAGATACCCAGTCTTCAGTATTCCAGCTTAGCCCAGGTGCTGTACTCTTGATTGGGTTTTCTTACTGCCATATTAAAATTACCAAAAATTTTCTTACAAGTAATAATTATATTTAAGTATGTGCTAAGGTAGCTGATCCTTAATTCTCCTCCTTTTGAGAAAACATGTAGTGAAATTTGACATAATTGCTCCTGGATCGGTTCCACTCCATATAAGGGACTGTTTGTTTTTGTTTTCTTGCAGGACATTGCACTAGATTCTGAATCTGAAAGACTTGGATCCCTCAGCGATGGCTCCTCTAACATCTATGGGAACTCAGAGGTGATTTCCTCTGTCGAGAACTCTGCTTACAGTGTCAGGCTGAGTGGGACTCTTCTTTTGGGTTGCAGTTGGAAACTGTACAATTTTATTTTGTTTATTTTTAAAAGATTTTATTTATTTATTTGACAGAGAGAGAGAGAGTACAAGCAGGGGGAGTAGCAGGCAGAGGGAGAGGGAGAAACAGGCTCCCTGCTGAGCAGGGAGCCTGATGCTGGACTCAGTCCAGGGACCACGGGATCATGACCTGAGCTGAAGGCAGCCATTTAACCAACTGAGGCACTCAGGTGCCCCTCGAAACTCCACAATTTTAAAAGTTTAAAACCCAATGTTCTAGGTCAGCATCTCAAAGAATATATGGGAATCTACTGCACTTTAAAGGAGATTGCTCTTCAAATGTTGGAAATTCAGGATGACGAATGTCCACCTAAGGTCATTTCTTCTGGCATATAAATTGATAAGGCTGAACATTTTTAAAGTTTTGGTGTTTTGTTTTGTTTTGTGGTATACAAACCCCCCAATGAATAGTTTTCAATCATCACAATAACTCAGTGTGAGGTAGGTATTTTTCCAATTTCCATTTTATGCTTTGGTAGCACTTTCTACTTCCCCTTTAAGATGCTGTCCTCATTTGTAATGATTTAACAACTCAGCTGTTGGTACTATTTGTTCAATATGCCTGAGTTGAAAAGGCAAGTTCTTGAAGTAGACTGACTTTTTTAGGATTCCTGGTTCTAAAAGCTGTATGCCCTAGGACCCTGGAAAGATGTCTTAATGCCTCCCTGCCTTGGTTTCCTCATCTGTAGAATGTGAATAATGACAGCATTGGCTTCATCGGATTGTTCTGAGTTTTAAAAGTGATCATGTGGGGCGTCTGGGTGACCCAGTTGGTTAGGCATCTGCCTTCAGCTCAGGTCATGATCCCAGGGTCCTGGGATCAAGTTCCGCACTGGGCTCCATGCTCAGCGGGAGCCTGCTTCTCCCTCTGCCTACCACTCCTATCTTCGTGCTCTCTCTCTCTCTGACAAATAAATAAATAAATAAAATGCTAAAAAAAAAAGATCACGTGAGCAGGGCTCGGTACAGTGCCTGGGATACTGCGAGCATGCCACAACTGTCAACAGTCGTTATGATGCTCTAGTTTTGTAATAAGTAGATGGCCATCTGTCATGGGTTGCTAGGGACAGTCCTGATTTGCCAGTCATCTTGCCATAATTATTAATAGCATCCCTCTGTGCTCTCAAAAGTACCCCCATTTGGAAACACTATAGAAATCGTGGGACTGATTAGTGGTTGTCTGGGTGAGGGAAGGGAAACTGGGAAAATCTGAATAAGGTTAGTGGACAGTATCAATGTCTCCATCTTGGCTGTGCTATTGTGCTATTGTTTTACAAGCTGTTCCTGTCGAGGAAAATTGGGGAGGAAGTACACAGCATCTCTCTGTGTTATTTCTTAAAATTCCACATAAATCTATAAGGATTTCAAAATAAAAAGTTTTGTTAAAAGAAGAAAACAAGTCCCAGTGTGAAAGATAAATCACTGTATGGTCATCCTAGAAACAATAATCATTGTCCCACCAAGACATGACCACCTTTTATGAAAAGACTTGCCATTGGTTCCGTCTATTTCCTTCATTGGGTTTTATTTTTATTCAGAGTACTTACCACCACTTGACATACCATATTTATTTGTCTCCTCTTTCAACAACTCTATTTTGAATGTCTACTACAATGCCTACTACGTGCTAATGAACAAACAATGTATCAATGAACAAGCTCCTTGTGAAGCTTACATTCTACTGGAGGAAATAAATAATAAACCAAAGACATAATTGATAAATTATTTAGTATGTTGAAAAATGATCAGCGTGTTGGAGAAAGAATATAGAGTACATGTATTTATTAGCCAGGGTTCTTCAGAAAAACCGAACCAACAGAATCTATATAAATATTTATTATAAGGAATTGGCTCACATGATAATGGAGGCTGGGAAGTCCCAACATGTGCAGTTGGCAAGCTCTAGACCCAGGAGAACTAATGGTATAGTTCTAGTCCAAGTCCAAAGGCTGGAGAAGCAGAAGAGTTGATGGCATAAGTTCTAATCTGAAAGCTGCCAGGCTCAAGACCCATGAAGAGTCAATGTTTCAGTTCAAGTCCAAAGACAGGCAAGGCAGTCAAAAGCTGATATCCCAGTTCCAAGGTGGTCAGAAAGGAGGAGTTGTGTTGGGTGGGTCAGGCCTTCAGCTGATTGGATGAGGCTCACCTCCATTGGGCAGAGCAATTTGTTTTGCTTGATCTACTGACTCAAATGTTAATGTCAGCTAAAAACACCCTCACACCCAGAATAATGTTTGAGCAAACATGTGGCCACCTCATGGCCCAATTAAGATGACACATAAAATCAACCAGCACAGCAGGATAAACAGAAATGGATACTGGGTCATGGTTAAAATTTTGAATAGGGTGGTCATGTAGCATTTTTGGGAAATGGATAGTTGAGCAAAGACTTGAAGACTTAAGAAGTCTTCTTATTATCACTTACTGACTTATTGCTCAAATTTCCTTATCAGAATGAAAGCTTTATGAAGCCAGATTTAATTATTTATGGCTATATTCCCAAAACCTGGTGCTTATTAAGTCCTCAAAAGTATTTGTTGGGTCAATGAGTGAATGATTGGGAATGGGGACTATGGTCTGCTGTCTTTAGTGTGGTGTTTGACACATCCTAAGTATTGTTTTTTTATTCCTATGATTGTTAATAATAGATGATAAATGTCACTGTGGACACAGGCTTACTCGTTTTGTTTGCTGTTATGTCCCAGCACTTCAGCACTCAACACTGTGCCTGTAACACGTGGAATAATTAGTCAGTAATGACCATTATTGCCTATGGTCTCAGGTACGGAGACAGACTTGTGAAGTGGGTCCCACGGTTCCATGGCCAGGAAGCAGCAGGGCTGGGGCCTTCACATTGATTTTCCAACTTTCAAATCGCAGTCTTTTATCTATATCCAACTGCTTTTAAAACCATCCTGGGGTCTCTCATTTGGCCACGGCCTTTCTGTCACGCACCCTGTTTGCTCCTTATGTGCTCACGCCAGGCTGTGCTGTGACATCCCCCTGAATGACAGGCAGGCAGGTTACGTGGCATTGTCAGTGTACACCCCTCCCCGAGGACAGCCACCTTCCCCAGACACCACAGGGTCAAGGGATACCCCCTCACGTTAACTCAAGGGAGAAGCAACGTAACCTTTTGGCGACCATTGACTTTGTCAGACAATAGTGCGTGCAGTTCAGTTTGAAAGACTCCACCGGGAATTTGCAGATTTTTAAAACTAATTTGGTGTTTATTCAACTTTGCAATCACTTCTATGTACTATCTGTGTTTCACACACCGTGAAACGGTGCTACACTGTGCAATTGAATTAGTTGTACAGTGACTCAAAGGCATTAAACAATGACTTTGATATTTTAAGTACTGACTAGGAGGGATTTTTAATTCCTTCCTCATAATGAAAGCAACAAAAAAACCCAGTTACACAACCCTGGAACACTTATTCTCTTTTCTATTCTGGGTGGACCCCACTGAGACAGAAAAAAATCTCTGAGCATTTAGTTTGCTTAATGGCAGAAGAAAAATTAAACAAGCATAGACGTGCAACCTTAATGACACCCAGCAACACTAGAATAACAGTTCCCAGCTTCTAAAACCTGTTATTTAATATAATGGGTAAGTCTTGTGGGAGCTCTTCAGGTGCTGCTGAGTCTGAAAAAACAGCTACTTTGTGAGAAGGGGCAGGGGCAGAGGCAGGGCACGGGCCCCGCTTGGCGCTTGTTGGCCTGGGAGGGTTTCCGTGCTCTGTCCAGGCCGGGCAGGTGCTGGCCGAGACCCACCCTGGGCCAGATAGTCCCTGGAGGCCGCAGCCTTTCTAGAAACAGCACCGTGGCTATGTGGGCCACACGTGTTGCTGGCCCTGCCGGTGCCAATAAGGAACTTTCACGACAGAGCCTCTCTGGAGATGGCATTGACAGAAAGGAAGAAGAGGGAGAGAGAGAGAAAGGAAAAAAAAAAAAAAACAAACCAGCAACAACAACAACAACAAAAACAACAAAAAACAAAACCACAGCAAGTGAATTAGCGCTGTGAACCTACAAGCATTAGCTGGTAATAGTTCAGGGCAAAGCACCTAAGTGATGATTCACATCTGACAATAAATATATGAATAGCTGTTGAAAGCCTGTTTGATTTTCACAAAGAGGTTTGAACAAACATTCGTTTGTTCATTAGTCTTAAGCAACACTTTTATGGCAGGGGATGCATTAAACCTAACATATGTCTGCTACTGAGATATTTGGTGGTTTTAAAGATGAAGACACAAAGCCATGCATATCATTTTGTGGAGCAGCCTTGAACTACCTGTAATGGAGTGAGATACAGTTATTATGTATTAATGCTGTGAATCTTCATCCAGCGAGAGAAAACAAACAGGCGAGAAGGACTGCGGTGTCTTTGGGGATAAAGACTTAAGAGGGCCCCATCCTGCTGTCGGGACTGAGTTTGCATAAACTCATTTTGTTGTTGTTGTTGTTGTTGTTGCATAATTTTTAAAAACGCAAGTGGCTTAAATCTGTTCCCCGAGGTAATTTATGCTAAACTAGCATTCCAACACCATAAATTCTCCGCTTATGGCAATCTCTGCTTGGGTGTCAGGTCGGCCTAGGTTACTGAGCAAATGGCCGCTTCAAAATTTTTAGGGTAATTGCCTCTATAACTCGTTTAGCAAACGCCCTGTCAGGAAATCTCTCATTGTCACTGCCGCTTCTGTTCTCCGTTTCCCCCCTCCTTTTCCACACGGTTGTACCGACGACTGCTCTCCGGGGCAGAATGACACTGGGCCTTTCATCTTCTGTAGCACCTGCATTTTGTCACCGTCCCAGCCTCTGCTCATGACAACAGGATGTCATGCCCGACGAGGCCCAGAGGGTGGTGGTTTGGCTGAGCACCCTCTGCCCCACCCGTCTCCATCTTTGCCGAAGAAATCATCAGTTCAGAGGAGATAGGTCGATTGGGATAAAATGAAGAGCAGATGACCAGAAGCCCAAATTCTTCCAATTTTGTTTTGCTTTGTTTTGTTCTACAAAGCCTGGGTTGGTTATTGATGTCTACCAGAACGGTGTGAGTGATTTCAATGGTGTACTTTGATCTCTTCTCTCGTGGTCTCAGGGGTGTGGACAGGGGGCCTTGGTAGGAAGGATGTCACTGGAATTGGACATTGGATGCACGGCCTGGAGTTTCTATTGATAGGTGGCTCTGTATGGGGATTTTTCATCAAACTGCCTCATAAAATATGTTAAATACCCAACTACTAAATCCAATTCATTAATTATCTTGCTTAAAATATACTTCAAATATATCACGTTTGACATGGTATGTCACTGATAGCAGAGGGAAATGATAACCCTTAAAATCAATAAATGTTTTAAATTTATTTTACTTATTATGGTTGTCATAACATTTTGACATGGAGGGCTGATATGTCAACAATGCTGTTATCACGATGTAAAGCAATGGCATTGAACTGTCTCACCTTCCACGTTGCTGTTGCAGGGGAAAGTGGGCCCAGGGGGAAAATACAGCTAAAATCTCCAAGGAAGCATCTGCTGATGGAGTCAATACAGGTCATCACTGAATAAAGCAGCCTGAGTGCAAAACAAAAGCCGGGTGAGAAAGTCCTCACTCTAATCTGTTACCTTTCTCTGAGTGGATTAAAAAATAATCGGAGTTAAAATGTATGGAGTGCTTTCTATGTGCCAGACCCTGTATCATGTATTTTACTTCATTTCATCCTGTGAGGTGAGGTCCTTGTATTTCTGATTCATAGATGAGAAAACGAGTTCTGCAAAGAATATGTAATATGTCCAAGGTCACAAAACTAGTAAGTGGTGGAGCCCAGGTTTTAAGGATCAGTGCTTGGTTCTACTGAGACACCAAGGCCAGGAGTGTTCCCTGTGGTTTGGAACTCCAGTTGATTCTGGCCTCTGGCTCAGCCTGACTTCCTACCAGAAGGCTGCCTCATTTCCAAGCACTTAGCATCTCCAACTGCCGGATGCTGATATGGTAGCAACTGAATGTGGACTGTGGGTTGGGGTTTACGAAATGCTTTTGTGCTCCTAGAGAGGAGAGGTTTGGAAGCTACTAGCACTCTTTTCTTTGTCTCCAAGCTTTAGAGATTAAAGGGGCCTTGCAGGAAACTGCAAGAAAGGAGCACTTGAGAGCGACGCTTTTTCTGCTAGTTTAGGACACAAGTGAAACTAGATTTTTTTAAAAGGGCTAAATGTAGGTTTGACCCTGCTGGAACTAACTCCAAAGCAATGAGTAATAGATGTGACTTGGAATCCTTCAGAGCAGCAGTATTTTTGATGCCCAGCTAATTAAAGTTCAGCAAAGGGCTCCTGGTGGGCAGGGTCAATGTCTTCTATACCTTGTCTCTGTATTGTGCGGAGTGGGTGCCTAACTAATATTTGTTCAGTGTGGTTGTTCATCCATGGCCAGCGATCAGCAGCTTTGTTCATTTCTTAAGTCCTCTCCTTTCAACCGTTGATTTGTTTGTAAAGTGTTTTTGTTTTTACTGGGGGGGTCCACACCAGCTCCTTAACAATTAGCCTTGGCAGCTAAAAGGTAGTCATTTCTTTCACAGGTACATATTTGCTGTTACTGTTATGGACAAAGTTCTGGGTGAGGCACTGGGGAAT